>NC_057801.1:483703871-483728167 GCF_018294505.1 Triticum aestivum | reverse complement strand
GTCCTCTACAGCATTCACTTATAGCTATGTCTTCATTTGTGAATCTTTTGAACTAAGTGAATGTGATCGGACCCTAATCTCTCTATGCTTTCTATCTCAAACTCTATCTATCCAAATCATATGCATTCTATTGAAACTGTCAAATGTCTTCTCTGCATCCTTGTCAGCAGAAGACACAGAGACAAACATCAAGTCCTTTTAAATGATTCATCTTTATTGTTGAAATCCGGAGAAGCCGGAACAACAATCCGACAAACTTGGCGGGCGTGGGAACGTGGGACAACTCTGAGTATGTTGCATGCTTGCCACGTGTCCCACGGATGTGAACAGGCAGGGGCACCTGCGTAATTGCGCTATGCCGCACACCTACTTATAAATACGTGTCCCCTGCGGTCAAGAAAACCTTCTTCCACCTCTGCACCTCGTCAAAACCCTAGCGCCACCGCTAGCTCTCGACGACGCCGGCGACGAAGCGCTTAGCTGCTGCGACTTCTCCGATGCCGTCCTCACGCCGGCCACGGGCATCGTCCTCTCCGCCGCCGCCGTAGGTGTCCTCCGTCGCCAAGTTAGGGCACGATGGATTGAACTGCTCGGTCTCTTATTCATCCCATCTAGCAGTTCTTCGTGTGGTAAATATAACTCTATTTTTACCATCCTTTTGATCCTCAATGATTCATCCTATTTACCAAAATTGGTTTCTGTCTACACAATGTTAGATCTATTCTGTCTGCATCTCATACTGCCTAGTATATTCACTTAAGCTTCATATATAGTTAGATTCCTCACTTGTACTTATTCACAGATTCGTACAAATCTGGAACCTACTCTCAACATATAAGTGAATGTCTTCGCAACATGAGGTCAATGTCTTCAAACTGATTTATCTTCAAAATCTTCTGAGAATGCATATGACCTCTTCCCCTTCCCTCGCATCTCTAATGATGTCACAGGTACATGTCCGTGGGAGAATCCCTTGGTTCTCATAGTCCGCATTCGTTTGCAGAATTCTTACAGAAACACATTACCTCTCCTTAAGCTAGTTCCTGTTTGACCAGCAAGCGAAAGCCCTTGAAGCCTTTGAACATATTGAAGCCATTCAGTTTGAAGTTCATGGCTGCATAGAAATCAGTAAGGAAGGGTGGCAGACAACGTCGAGGGGGAACATCAAAAGATTTGCCTGATGACCTCGCAGAAATCTACAAGACAGATCCTGAAGAGGATTATAATCAGCGCAAGACCCAAATCCAATGGATTCGACGCTATTGGGCTGAACAATGGTTCAAGTACAAGTTCGTGACCCAGGAGTACGCTGAGAAAAATGCTATCAATAGTCCTTGGGGTGATATTCTCTATCAAGGCCTTCCCCCCAAGAACAAAGCTGAAGCTATTGCACAAGAATTCTATCCTTGTATGGTCCGTGGACCACAGCCTGAAAATGCCGATCCATCATCATTGCTCTGGTGTCGTGACAATAATCTCTTCAAGCGCAACTTCCAGTATGCAAAGGTATCGGCAAAGGAAAACAAGAAGTCATGGGGATTAGACTTCAATCCTGGTCCCTCTGCTCCCCGTGATGACGGCACACGTGAAGCTGAAGAAAATGAAATCGTCCCCTTCACGAACCTTGATGGCCTCACCTCATACATCTTGGTACAAGGTGCCAAAGTGGATCATTCTGATAATGATGCTGATACTGATGAAGCCCCTGCTCCTCCTCCAAGTCCGCAGAAGCCAAAGAAAATTAAGGCTTCACAATCAGCTGCACCTCCAAAAGCTTCTCGTGTGAAGCCACTGGCCACTACACCTCCTGAAGACAGTGTGCAGTCTGAAGATCTTTCACGCATCTCCAAGAAGACGGAGAAGAAAAAGAAAATCATCAAGAGTACTGATCAGACATTGACTCCTGCTGCCATTCTGCGTGAAGAGCACATTGATCTGTCCAGCGATGACGATCTTGCAGATGATGCTCTTGAGCAACTGTTCAAGAGCAAGGAAGAAGCAGAGATCTTCAATAATTTGCCTCTCTTTGACGTGGCAATCATCCATAACTTCATTGATGAGTGGTTTGACACACCAAATCTCAGCTTTGATGACTTGCAACTTCCCATTGGCCTCAGCGTCTTCTTCAATGGTGCTATTGCTTCTGAGCTAGCTATTGCTCAGCGCATCGTCGAACTGAAGCACAAGATTGACTATGAAAAGGCTCAGTTCAAGAAGCATGTAGCCACGCCCAACGTGCAAGATGTCAAAAACTTCAAGATCATGCTGCACGAGCTCAAAGAAGCCTCTCACAAGAAGCGTGAAGAAGCTCGAGGCTCTAGAGAACGCATGAAGAATCTGGCTGACAAGTGTGTGCTTGCCTATAATGAGGCTGAGAAGCGCAAGGCTCTTGGTCGTCCTGGCATCGACCCCAGGATGGCTGCAAAGAAGAAGAAGCTATCAACTATCCAACCTGCACCTTCAAGGCAGGATGAACCTCGCATAGTCTTCCCAAGCAGCATGACTGGCTCGAAGCCAAAGGCCATGTCAACCGCTTCAGAACAGAAGAAGACAAGGGTTGCAGAGGCTGAAGCCAGAAAACAGAAACCCTCAGAAGCCTCTGATGCTCCTCCCTCCAAGAAGAAGCGCAGAACCAAGAAGAATCGGGCTGCTCCCACAGAGCCCCTTGTTGTTGAACCTATCTCAGTGGTTCGCCCTGCATCTGCAAATCAAGAACTACGAATGATTGTTCATGAGCCTGCTTCCACAGAGGCTCATGAAGCTGAAGACATTCCAGCAGTTAATCCCATCGCTGCTGAAGACATTGGTCACCATGACAATGTTGAAGATGATGAAGTTCTTCCTCAGATTGAACACAACGTGGTATCATCGCCTGTTCTCACGAATAGCGAAATCATCAGCATTGGTCGTCCTCTGACGCCAATTGCTCAGGATGCATCATGGGCTGATCGCCCGCAACAACAAGACTCCCCCAGTACTTCCCAACAACAACAAGTCACACCATCTGTGCAAGTTGAAGAGGATGAGGACCTGCCTGCTCCATCTCCAAAGGTGTCGCCTGTATTACAAAGGCTTCGCAAAGGACCAAGGCCTCAAGTCCCTCTTCCGAGCGTTCCAGAAGGAGAAGTGCACCACCAACCTATTGCACGTCAAGTGTTTTCAGAAGCCACTCTAACTGTGAATATCTCCGTGTCTGAAGCCCAAGTTGCTGAAGACAATCCGGCTGCATCAGCCGATGACGAACATGAAGAAGATTGCGTCCCTACTCCCCCCATTCCTGAAGAAGCTGTTCCTGAAGTGAACGTGCCCGTACCAGACCCTCCAGCTCAACAAGTGGAGGTTGAAAACGTTGAGGCTGCCACCACTAACACAAATGAAGCCAATGACGTAGTCATGGCTGAAGCTAATGTGGAGCCTGCCCCAAGCAACATGACAGAAGTCAATGCTGCAACTGCTCCTGAAGCTTCTATTGTGCAGCCTGAAGCCACTGTTGCTGCCACTGCTCCTGTTCCGCCACCAAGGCCCTATACAATTGAGCAAGCATACAACCATGGCGAGCTAATCACAGTAAGATGGCCCGTTCTGGTCCCTCCGCCTAATGTCTCTGGTCCTCAGTTTGATTATCACATTGAGCATAGGCCTCAGGTCCAGAAACCAAAGCCAAGACTGCCAAGGTTTCTAGGTACTGCCACATCTGTCGGGTCCTTCAATGCAAATGGCTTCAAAAGCCACAACACCTTCTTTGACAGCTCAAAGAACCCTTACTCAAGGCCAAGAATCTCATCTGATTGTTTCTGGAGCCATCAGCAGCGAAGCTATTACTCCTGCGTTCTGTATGATCAAGGGCGCATTTTCCCTCATATGCGCCTCGACACTGAAGCCATTGTAGGACTGCCATGCTTAGAAGAAGCACTTGACTGCTTTCATGATGCTGGTCTGCTCAGCTTTGTGACAGATAAAAGAACATTGGAATGAAGAACTTTTGCTTCAGTTCTATGCTACCCTCCACATTCGCGGCTACAACAGGGATACAAAAACATGGATTCTCGAGTGGATGACAGGAAATGTTTATCATGAAGCGAAAGCTCTTAACATCATTGAGCTTACAGGCCTATCCACTCCCGGAGAGCTGTACGAACCTGGTTGTCAAAACCACCGCAATGCTTTGGAGAGCATCTTCCATAAGCCTGAACCCAACATGAGCCAGATGTTGAGCATGATGAAGCCATTGCCACATGACGCTGAATACCCAAAGGAGTTCTTTGTTGATGACCTTGAGTATCTGTCGCGCACCATATATCACATCATCAGGCGAACTCTATGGCCTATCAAAGGACATTCATCAGCTGCAAAACTTGAAGGAGCCATGAAGACATTGGTCTTTTACATCCTCAATGGCATCAGCTTCAATGCACAAGATTTCTTCCTCAGGCAACTGGCTGCATCTGGATCTGACCTTTTTGGCCTGAAAGTCTATGCTCCATGGGTCATGCGCCTCATCAAGCAACACTCTGCTGTCAACTATCAGCCCTCTGCTCGCAATCATGTGATCTTTCTACCAGAGGTTGATATGTCAGTTGAAGCCATATACCCTGAGCCTGCCAAGAATCTCTTTGTCTTCAAAATGCTGAACACCAAAGCTTCACTCAGCCTATGGAAGGAATCCAAGTTGTAACTCGTGTCTATCCGATGGCTGGAAACACTCGTCTGCCTCATCGTGCGCCAACTGAAGCTACTGAGAGCACAATTGCTCAAAGGCCAAAGAAGCGCTCTCGAGTCCTCAATGACCAAGAACTTCTTGTGGCTCTGCATCAGAAACAAGATAAGCATCACTTTTGGCTCAAGCGTCAGATGCAAAGTCTCTTGGTGGATGTAAATCGCATTCGAAATCTTGCCACCAAGAATGCATTTGTCACTCACAAGACATGTCGGCGATCATGGAAGAGTTTGACCTTGCTCAGTGCTGAAGCAGATCTTCAAGACGATGGCTTCATTGAACGATTCAAGTTTGACTCCACTCCTCCACGGAATGTTGTCCTACGACGAACTCCATCCCTTGAAGACTCTGACTATTCTTCCTCCACGGCAACTGTGAATGCCAATGTGATCGATGATGAAGATGATGCTACTTCACCACCCCCTACTTATGCACGCATCGACACTGCACCAAGTTCGTCTGCACCGCCAAACAACAACGACAACCCTGCTGCTTCAACTACTCCTCATGAGGACGAGTAGATGCTCTATGTCTTCAAACTTTTTTGGTCATTACTGACAAAAGGGGGAGAAGCATATGAGTTTGATAGTCTTCAAGTGGGTTCATATGGGCGGTTGCTTCATATTTTGCCTAGTGGTTACAACTCTTGCTTTTGATACATTTCGTTCGTTGAGTTGTAACACTTAAACTCGATGGTCGTCTGCTACTTATTTGCTCTTTCATGTGTGATGATAACTTCCGCACTTAGATCATTCCGCACTTAGATCATTCTGCAGACGTCCATTTTCCATTATGCATGTCATTCTTTAAGTTATATCATTTCATGCATGATGAATTATCTTCATAAGTTGAAGAGGATCTCCACAAGTACAACCTGCCATGTGCATTTGCATTCCAAAAGCAAACTACTTATATGCACATCTTCAGGGGGAGCCCTTGCCACTTATGAAGACAATACCCTATCCGTTACAATTTCGCATACTTTATTCCCGTTGAAAACTTCAACCAGTTTGTCATCAATCACCAAAAAGGGGGAGATTGTAAGTGCATCTAGTGCCACCCCTAGTTGGTTTTGGAGTATTGACGACAAAGTTGGTTGAGGGACTAATGCGTTTGTGAGAATTGCAGGATAACGCAGGTAGTGTCCCTCATTGATTCGGTTTACCTACCGGAGATGACCCCTAAAAATGTATGAAGACATTGAAGACAATGGTGGTATGTTAAAATATTCACATTGAAGACTATGACATGAGAAGACATTGAGCGAAGACTATGGAGCGCGAAGACTGTGTTGTTTCGTTGTTTCCTTTTCTTCTTTGTTGAGTCATAGGAACCACCGTACTGTTAAGTGGGGTCCAAGTGAACAAAGTCAGAGTGACTGAAGTGATGCTCAACCCAAATCCTATGTCTTCGAGCAAAGACAATGAGAGCAAATCTAATCCAGAGCTGGATGAGTCAGCTTTGCTTGTAGCCCAAGTAAAGTTGCCGTGTGTGTTTCAAATCTGACCGTTGGAACACGTGTCAGTTCCTTAGTGACCCAGGGTAATTTCAGACATATCAGGTCGGGTTGCCTTGTGGCTATAAATAGCCCACCCCCTACACCATAAATTGGTGGCTGCTCAGAGTTAGTTTACGGCTTTTGTCGTTTTGAGAGCAACCCACCTCGAAGCCTTTGAGAGAGAAATCCTTGCGAGGACAAAGCCCAAACACCCAGAGCCAAAGAGTGTTAGGCATAACTGAAGTCTTTCTGTCTGTGTGACCTGAAGACTTATTACACTTGAGGACTGTGTATCCTCCAGCCGGTTAGGCTTCGCGTTCTGAGCATCCAAGAGTCATTGCGGATTGCCGGTGAACGAAGTCTGTGAAGGTTTGGAAGTCTACCTTGAAGACTTACCAGAGTGATTGGGCGAGGACTGTGTGTCCTTAGCTCAAGGGGAATAAGGTGAAGACGCTGTCTTCTGAGTTGAATGTCAGCCTCCCTAACCAGACGTACAGTTGTCACAGCAACTGGAACTGGTCCAACAAATCCTGTGTCTTCAACAAGTGACTGGTTCTATCCCTTCCCTCCTTTACTTTGAGTTTGTCTTCGTGAAGTCATTGCTTAATTGTCTTATCTGTTTGACTTCATTGCTTGACTACTATCGTTGATTGGCTTCATACTATCTTCCATCCTGATCCTTACTACCTAGCTACTATTAGTCTTTGTATGTTCACATTATTGCATACTTGACTATGGCTTCCTTGTTGTAGTTTATCTTCCGCTGCATATCAATTAGGTCATTTCTACTGTTTGTCTTCGAAAATTCCATGTTTCGAAGACTTTGATAGAAATCGCCTATTCATCCCCCCACTCTAGTCGATAACTAGCACTTTCAATTGGTACCAAAGCAAGGTACTCCCTTGTTCTGTGTGATTCGGTTTAACCACCTGGAGTTTAGCTATGTCGACTGCAGGGATAATCAAAGTCTCCGCTGCTTGTCCCGTGTTTGATGGAACTGAATATCCCTACTGGAAGAATAAGATGTGCATGCATCTTGAAGCCATTGTTGTCGACCTCTGGTATGTCATCAAGAATGGCGTTCCCAAAACTGGTGAAGGTGTCACCCCTACTGATGTCAAGAAGTTCATTAAACTGGACTCCACTGCAAAGAAAATCATCTGTGGTCATCTGACCATAGGACAGTATGGCCGTGTGAGTGCTCTGGAAACGTCAAAGCTAGTCTGGGACTGGCTATCCAAGGTCAACGAAGGCGTCTCTACACAGAGAGACCAGAGGATCAGTGTTCTTCGCAATCTCTTCAACCGCTTCAAAAGAAACGATAATGAAAATGTCCAGCTCATGTTTGATCGCCTAACCGACATCACAAATGATCTTCAGGCTCTTGGCGCCACTGAGATTACCAAGCATGAAATCGTCAAGACACTACTGAGATCACTTGACAGCTCCCTTGACACCCTTGCCCTCATGATACAAGAACGCCCTGACTTCAAGACACTCGATCCGTCTGATATACTTGAGAGGCTCAACACACATGAGTTCTAGCTTTCTGAGAAAAGAGATATCTATGGTCCCAATTATGGTCGAACTCGCGCTTTGAAGGCAAAAGTGGTGTCCTCATCTGAAGAAGAATCTAACTGTGGTTCTGATGATCCTGAAGACATTGGAAAGGAACTTGCCATGCTTGTGAAGAAGTTCCAGAAGTTCACCAAGAAGAAGGGCTTCAGAAAGTCTTCACGATCTAGCTCAAGAAATGATGAAGCTTTCACTCATGACAACAAGAAGAGAACATGTCACAAGTGCAAGAAACCTGGACACTATATCTCTGAGTGTTCTCAGTGGGACAATGAGAAGAAGAAGAAGAAGAAGAAGAGCAAGGAATATGATTCTGATGACAAGAAGAAGAAGAAATCTTCAAAGTCTTCTTCTAAGTCCTCATCAAGGTCTTCATCACATAAGAAGAGCTCATCTGGCAAGGCCCGTGATTTTTTTGGCAAGGAAATGGATTCAGAGGAGGAGTCTGCTTCTGAGGAGGTGGAGGTGGAGTCTGAAGAAGAGTCCGACCCTGGCGTTGCAAGTCTGGCTCTAGCCACAGCCTATGTTGCCAAGTCCATCTTCAACACTGAAGACAATGACTTCCACACCAACGCTGAAGCTGATGACATGGACGATCCTGCTCCCACCTACTGCTTCATGGCACGTGGTGCCAAGGGTATGACACCTCATGCTTTAGAATGGATTATGGACAGCGGATGCACTAATCATATGACTAGTGATCGAAGTCTTCTCATATGACTTGCGAAGCTGGAAAGATGACTAGGGCGAAGCACCCCTCGAAGGCAATCATGACGACATCTCAACCCTTCGAGCTGTTACACATGGACTTATTTGGCCCTACTCACTACTCTACCCTCACAACAACAGCTTGTCTCTATGGCTTCATCATTGTTGATGACTACTCAAGATATACATGGGTGCACATAATTCTCTACAAGACTGAAGGACAAGATGTCTTCAGACGATTTGTCAATCGAGCCATGAACAATTATAGCGTCAAGATCAAGCACATCAGAAGTGATAACGGCACTGAATTCAAGAATACCGGGCTTGATCTTTATCTGGATACAATGGGAATCACTCATGAGTTTTCTGCTCCATACACACCTCAGCAAAATGGCATTGTAGAGCGTAAGAACAGGACCCTCATTGAGATGGCTCGAACAATGGTCGATGAGTACAAGACACCAAGAAAGTTCTGGCCTGAAGCTATTGATACAGCATGTCACATCATCAACCGTGTTTACATCCACAAGCTTCTGAGCAAAACATCCTATGAGCTCCTTACTGGCAAGAAGCCAAATGTCAGCTACTTTAGAGTCTTTGGTGCTAGGTGCTGGATCAAGGATCCCCATCACAAGTCAAAATTTGCACCTCAAGCTCACGAAGGCTTCATGCTCGGTTATGGAAAGGACTCGCACTCTTACAGAG
The DNA here is from genome assembly GCF_018294505.1 of Triticum aestivum. Taxonomy (NCBI): domain Eukaryota; kingdom Viridiplantae; phylum Streptophyta; class Magnoliopsida; order Poales; family Poaceae; genus Triticum; species Triticum aestivum. The sequence continues at coordinate 483,718,964 of NC_057801.1, read as the reverse complement.
TCTTCAACCTCTTTCACTACAAGATTGTTGAAACTGTGGACGTGTGATTTGATGAAACCAATGGTTCACAACGAGAGCTCCTGCCAAGCACATTAGATGAAGCTCCTCCCAGCGAATCCATCAAGCTGATGGGAACTGGTGAAATCCTGCCTTCTGAAGCACAGCCTGAAGAGGAACTTATCATTTCTGCACCAAACCAACCTGAAGACAATGCTCAGACCGAAGACAATCCTATCAATGATGACAATGATCGGCATGAGCAAGGTCTTCGTCCAGTTCATCCTCGTGTTGCAAATGAAGTACAGATTGAGAAGATAATTGATAGCATCAATGCACCTGGTCCACTTACTCGCTCAAGAGCAACACAGTTAGCAAATTTCTGTGGGCATTTTTCATTTGTGTCAATATCATAACCCAAGAAAGTTGCTGAAGCCTTTATGGAACCTGAATGGATTCAAGCCATGCAAGAAGAACTTCAACAGTTCAAGCTGAATAATGTTTGGGAACTTGTCAAGCGCCCTGACCCTCACAAGCATAACATTATTGGCACTAAATGGATATATCGAAACAAGCAAGATGAGCATGGTCAAGTCGTCAGAAACAAAGCACGTCTTGTGGCTCAAGGATATACTCAAGTTGAAGGAATTGACTTCGTTGAAACATTTGCTCCTATAGCAAGGCTTGAAGCTATTCGCATACTGCTAGCCTATGCTAATCACCACAACATCTTGCTATATCAAATGGATGTGAAGAGTGCATTCCTCAACGGCAAGATTGGAGAAGAAGTGTACGTTGCTCAACCACCTGGCTTTGAAGATCCAAAACATCCTGATATGGTGTACAAACTAAACAAAGCACTGTATGGCCTCAAGCAAGCTCCTCACGCTTGGTATGATACGATCAAAGACTTCCTGAAGAGAAAAGGCTTCAAACCTGGATCCCTCGATCCCACACTCTTCACGAAGACATATGATGGTGAACTGTTTGTGTGCCAAATATATGTGGATGGCATTATCTTCGGCTGCACCAACCAGAAGTATAGTGATGAGTTTGGATACATGATGCAAGAGCAATATCAGATGTCCATGATGGGTGAGCTGAAGTTCTTCCTTGGTCTTCAAATTCGTCAGCAAAGGAATGGCATCTTCATATCTCAAGAAAAATATCTCAAAGACTGTCTGAAGAAGTTTGGAATGCAAGATTGCAAAGGGTACACGACGCCAATGCCAGCCAAACACCATCTTGGTCCCGACGACAATGGTAAAGAGTTTGATCAAAAGGTATAACGCTCCATGATTGGTTCTTTACTTTACCTATGTGCATCTAGGCCAGATATTATGCTTAGTGTTTGCATGTGTGCTCGATTCCAAGCGGCACCAAAGGAATCACATCACTTAGCTGTGAAGCGAATTCTTAGATATTTGGCTTACACCCCAACACTCGGATTATGGTATCCAAAGGGCTCAAGATTTGATCTGGTTGGATTCTCGGATGCTGATTATGCTGGTGACAAGGTGGATCGCAAGTCTACATCAGGGACATGTCACTTTCTGGGACGATCACTTGTCTGTTGGTCTTCAAAGAAGCAAAACTGTGTATCACTCTCAACTGCTGAATCTGAATACATTGCTGCTGGATCTTGCTGCGCTCAGCTTCTGTGGATGAAGCAAACTCTCAAGGACTATGGCATCAATCTGAAACAAGTCCCTCTCTTCTGCGACAACGAAAGCGCTATCAAGATTGCCAACAATCCAGTTCAGCACTCGAAGACAAAGCACATTGAAATTCGTCATCATTTTCTCAGAGATCATGTCATGAAGAAAGATATTGACATCATTCACGTCAACACTGAAGAGCAACTTGCAGATATCTTCACAAAGCCCTTGGATGAGAAAAGGTTTTGCAAGTTACTGTGTGAGCTAAATATCTTGGAATCCTCAAATGTTCTGTGATCAGGCACACATCCTAACACTTATGCATGTTGATGACTTAGATGTGCAACACACGAAGTAAAGTATATCTTCAATCAATGAAGACTTACATTCTGAGTGTGAATACATTAACATGGAATTTGACTTCGGAGCGCCACGATAATTGTGCACCGTGCCTGGGTCTAATACTTCCTATACGGTGGGTAACGCCACCACCAAATTTCTTGGTTTGAAGTGTTTCACTCATGGCGTTATTGTTGAATATCTTCGCATTTGATTTGTCTTCAACTTTCAACTTATCTTCATGATTTACTTCACTATGTTGAGTTGATTGCTTTCTCATATATATATATATACTAGTATTAAGTCCTCACAGCATTCACTTATAGCTATGTCTTCATTTGTGAATCTTTTGAACTAAGTGAATGTGATCGGACCCTAATCTCTCTATGCTTTCTATCTCAAACTCTATCTATCCAAATCATATGCATTCTATTGAAACTGTCAAATGTCTTCTCTACATCCTTGTCAGCAGAAGACACAGAGACAAACATCAAGTCCTTTTAAATGATTCATCTTTATTGTTGAAATCCGGAGAAGCCGGAACAACCATCCGAGAAACTTGGCAGGCCGAGGAACGTGGGACAACTCTGAGTATGTTGCATGCTTGCCACGTGTCCCACGGATGTGAACAGGCAGGGGCACCTGCGTAATTGCGCTATGCCGCACACCTACTTATAAATATGTGTCCCCTGCGGTCAAGAAAACCTTCTTCCACCTCTCCACCTCGTCAAAACCCTAGCACCACCGCTAGCTCTCGACGACGCCGGCGACGAAGCGCTTAGCTGCCGCGACTTCTCTGACGTCGTCCTCACACCGGCCGCGGGCATCGTCCTCTCCGCCACCGCCGTAGGTGTCCTCCGTCGCCAAGTTAGGGCACGGTGGATTGAACTGCTCGGTCTCCTATTCTTCCCATCTTGCAGTTCTTCGTGTGGTAAATATAACTCTATTTTTACCATCCTTTTGATCCTCAATGATTCATCCTATTTACCAAAATTGGTTTCTGTCTACACAATGTTAGATCTATTCTGTCTGCATCTCATACTGCCTATTATATTCACTTAAGCTTCATATATAGTTAGATTCCTCACTTGTACTTATTCACGGATTCGTACAAATCTGGAACCTACTCTCAACATATAAGTGAATGTCTTCGCAACATGAGGTCAATGTCTTCAAACTGATTTATCTTCAAAATCTTCTGAGAATGCATATGACCTCTTCCCCTTCCCTTGCATCTATAATGTTGTCACATGTACATGTCCATGGGAGAATCCCTTGGTTCTCATAGTCTGCATTCGTTTGCAGAATTCTTACAGAAACACATTAACTCTCCTGAAGCGAGTTCCTGTTTGACCAGCAAGCAAAAGCCCTTGAAGCCTTTGAACATATTGAAGCCATTCAGTTTGAAGTTCATGGCTGCAGAGAAATCAGTAAGGAAGGGTGGCAGACAGCGTCGAGGGGGAACATCAAAATATTTGCCTGATGACCTCACAGAAATCTACAAGACAGATCCTGAAGAGGATTATAATCAGCGCAAGACCCGAATCCAATGGATTCGACGCTATTGGGCTGAACAATGGTTCAAGTACAAGTTCATGACCCAGGAGTACGCTGAGAAAAATGCTATCAAAAGTCCTTGGGTGATATCCTCTATCGAGGCCTTCCCCCCAAGAACAAAGCTGAAGCTATTCCACAAGAATTCTATCCTTGTATGGTCCGTGGACCATAGCCTGAAAATGTTGATCCATCATCATTGCTCTGGTGTCGTGACGATAATCTCTTCTAGCACAACTTCCAGTATGCAAAGGCATCGGCAAAGGAAAACAAGAAGTCATGGGGATTAAACTTCAATCCTGGTCCCTCTGCTCCCTGTGATGACGGCACATGTGAAGCTGAAGAAAATGAAATCGGCCCCTTCACGAACCTTGATGGCCTCATCTCATACATCTTGGTACAAGGTGCCAAAGTGGATCATTCTGATAATGATGAAGCCCCTGCTCCTCCTCCAAGGCTGCAGAAGCCAAAGAAAATTAAGGCTTCACAATAAGCTGCACCTCAAAAAGCTTCTCGTGTGAAGCAACTGGCCACTGCACCTCCTGAAAACAGTGTGCAGTCTGAAGATCTTTCACGCATCTCCAAGAAGACGGAGAAGAAAAAGAAAATCATCAAGAGTACTGATCAGACATTGACTCCTGCTGCCATTCTGCGTGAAAAGCACATTGATCTGTCCAGTGATGACGATCTTGCAGATGATGCTCTTGAGCAACTGTTCAAGAGCAAGGAAGAAGCAGAGATCTTCAATAATTTGCCTCTCTTTGACGTGGCAATCATCCATAACTTCATTGATGAGTGGTTTGACACACCAAATCTCAGCTTTGATGACTTGCAACTTCCCATTGGCCTCAGTGTCTTCTTCAATGGCGCTATTGCTTCTGAGCTAGCTATTGCTCAGCGCATCGTCGAACTGAAGCACAAGATTGACTATGAAAAGGCTCAGTTCAAGAAGCATGTGGCCACGCTCAACGTGCAAGATGTCAAAAACTTCAAGATCATGCTACATGAGCTCAAAGAAGCCTTTCACAAGAAGCGTGAAGAAGCTCGAGGCTCTAGAGAACGCATGAAGAATGTGGCTGACAAGTGTGTGCTTGCCTACAATGAGGCTGAGAAGCGCAAGGCTCTTGGTCATCCTGGCATCGACCACAGGATGGCTGCAAAGAAGAAGAAGCTATCAACTGTCCAACCTGCCCCTTCAAGGCAGGATGAACCTCGCATAGTCTTCCCAAGCAGCATGACTGGCTCGAAGACAAAGGCCATGTCAACCGCTTCAGAACAGAAGAAGACGAGGGTTGCAGAGGCTGAAGCCAGAAAACGGAAACCCTCAGAAGCCTCTGATGCTGCTCCCTCCAAGAAGAAGCGCAGAACCAAGAAGAATCGGGCTGCTCCCACAGAGCCCCTTGTTGTTGAACCTATCTCAGTGGTTCGCCCTGCATCTGCAAATCAAGAACTATGAATGATTGTTCATGAGCCTACTTCCATAGAGGCTCATGAAGCTGAAGACATTCCAGCAGTTGATCCCATCGCTGCTGAAGACATTGGTCACCATGACAATGTTGAAGATGATGAAGTTCTTCCTCAGATTGAACACAACGTGGTATCATCGCCTGTTCTCACGAACAGCGAAATCATCAGCATTGGTCGTCCTCTGACGCCAATTGCTCAGGATGCATCATGGGCTGATCGCCCGCAACAACAAGACTCCCCCAGTACTTCCCAACAACAACAAATCACACCATCTGTGCAAGTTGAAGAGGATGAGGACCTGCCTACTCCATCTCCAAAGGCGTCGCCTGTATTACAAAGGCTTCGCAAAGGACCAAGGCCTCAAGTCCCTCTTCCGAGCGTTCCAGAAGGAGAAGTGCACCACCAACCTGTTGCACGTCAAGTGTTTTCATAAGCCACTCCAACTGTGAATGTCTCCGTGTCTGAAGCCCAAGTTGCTGAAGACAATCCGGCTGCATCAGCCGATGACGAACATGAAGAATATCGTGTCCCTACTCCCCCATTCCTGAAGAAGTTGTTCCTGAAGTGAACGTGCCCGTACCAGACCCTCTAGCTCAACAAGTGGAGGTTGAAAACGTTGAGGCTCCCACCACTAACACGAATGAAGCCAATGACGTAGTCATGGCTGAAGCTAATGTGGAGCCTGCCCCAAGCAACATGACAGAAGTCAATGCTGCAACTGCTCCTGAAGCTTCTGTTGTGCAGCCTGAAGCCACTGTTGCTGCCACTGCTCCTGTTCCACCACCAAGGCCCTATACAATTGAGCAAGTATACAACAATGGCAAGCTAATCACAGTAAGATGGCCCGTTCTGGTCCCTCCGCCTAATGTCTCTGGTCCTCAGTTTGATTATCACATTGAGCATAGGCCTCAGGTCCAGAAACCAAAGCCAAGACTGCCAAGGTTTCCAGGTACTGCAACATCTATCGGGTCCTTCAATGCAAATGGCTTCAAAAGCCACAACACCTTCTTTGACAGCTCAAAGAACCCTTACTCAAGGCCAAGAATCTCATCTGATCGTTTCTGGAGTCATCAGCAGCGAAGCTATTACTCCTGCGTTCTGTATGTTCAAGGGCGCATTTTCCCTCATATGCGCCTCGACACTGAAGCCATTGCAGGACTGCCATGCTTAGAAGAAGCACTTGACTGCTTTCGTGATGCAGGTCTGCTTAGCTTTGTGACAGACAAAGAACATTGGAATGAAGAACTTTTGCTTCAATTCTATGCTACCCTCCACATTCGCGGCTACAACAGGGATACAAAAACATGGATTCTCGAGTGGATGACAGGAAATGTTCATCATGAAGCGAAAGCTCTTGACATCATTGAGCTTACAGGCCTATCCACTCCCGGAGAGCTGTACGAACCTGGTTGTCAAAACCACCGCAATGCTTTGGAGAGCATCTTCCATAAGCCTGAACCCAACATGAGCCAGATGTTGAGCATGATGAAGCCATTGCCACATGACGCTGAATACCCAAAGGAGTTCTTTGTTGATGACCTTGAGTATCTGTCGTGCACCATATATCACATCATCAGGCGGACTCTATGGCCTATCAAAGGACATTCATCAGCTGCAAAACTTGAAGGAGCCATGAAGACATTGGTCTTTTACATCCTCAATGGCATCAGCTTCAATGCACAAGGTTTCTTCCTCAGGCAACTGGCTACATATGGATCTGACCTTTTTGGCCTAAAATTCTATGCTCCATGGGTCATGCGCCTCATCAAGCAACACTCTACTGTCAACTATCAGCCCTCTGCTCACAATCATGTGGTCTTTCTACCGGAGGTTGATATGTCAGTTGAAGCCATATACCCTGAGCCTGCCACGAAGCCTCTTTGTCTTCAAAATGTTGAACACCAAAGCTTCACTCAGCCTATGGAAGGAGTCCAAGCTGTAACTCGTGTCTATCCGATGGCTGGAAACACTCGTCTGCCTCATCATGCGCCAACTGAAGCTACTGAGATCACAATTGCTCAAAGGACAAAGAAGCGCTCTCGGGTCCTCAATGACCGAGAACTTCTTGTGGCTCTGCATCAGAAACAAGATAAGCATCACTTTTGGCTCAAGCGTCAGATGCAAAGTCTCTTGGTGGATGTAAATCGCATTCGAAATCTTGCCACCAAGAATGCATTTGTCACTCACGAGATGTGATCGATGATGAAGACTATGCTACTTCACCACCCCCTACTTCTGCACGCATCGACACTGCACCAATTCGTCTGCACCGCCAAACAACAACGACAACACTGCTGCTTCAACTACTCCTCATGAGGACGAGTAGATGCTCTATGTCTTCAAACCTTTTTGGTCATTACTGACAAAAGGGGGAGAAGCATATGATTTTGATAGTCTTCAAGCGGGTTCATATGGGCGGTTGCTTCATATTTTGCCTAGTGGTTACAACTCTTGCTTTTGATACATTTCGTTCGTTGAGTTGTAACACTTAAACTCGATGGTCGTCTGCTACTTATTTGCTCTTTCATGTGCGATGATAACTTCCGCACTTAGATCATTCCGCACTTAGATCATTCTGCAGACGTCCATTTTCCATTATGCATGTCATTCTTTAAGTTATATCATTTCATGCATGATGAATTATCTTCATAAGTTGAAGAGGATCTCCACAAGTACAACCTGCCATGTGCATTTGCATTCCAAAAGCAAACTACTTATATGCACATCTTCAGGGGGACCCCTTGCCACTTATGAAGACAATACCCTATCATTTACAATTTCGCATACTTTATACCCGTTGAAAACTTCAACCAGTTTGTCATCAATCACCAAAAAGGGGGAGATTATAAGTGCATCTAGTGCCACCCCTAGTTGGTTTTGGAGTATTGACGACAAAGTTGGTTGAGGGACTAATGCGTTTGTGAGAATTGCAGGATAACGCAGGTAGTGTCCCTCATTGATTCGGTTTACCTACCGGAGATGACCCCTAAAAATGTATGAAGACATTGAAGACAATAGTGGCATGTGAAGATATTCACATTGAAGACTATGACATGAGAAGACATTGATCGAAGACTATGGAGCGCGAAGACTATGTTGTTTTGTTGTTTCCTTTTCTTCTTTGTTTAGTCATAGGAACCACCGTACTGTTAAGTGGGGTCCAAGTGAACAAAGTGATGCTCAACCCAAATCCTATGTCTTCAAGCGAAGACAATGAGAGCAAATCTTATCCAGAGCTGGATGAGTCAGCTTTGCTTGTAGCCCAAGTAAAGTTGCCGTGTGTGTTTGAAATCTGACCGTTGGAACACGTGTCAGTTCCTTAGTGACCCAGGGTCATTTCGGACATATCAGGTCGGGTTGCCTTGTGGCTATAAATAGCCCACCCCCTACACCATAAATTGGTGGCTGCTTAGAGTTAGTTTACGACTTTTGTCGTTTTGAGAGCAACCCACCTCGAAGCCTTTGAGAGAGAAATCCTTGCGAGGACAAAGCCCAAACACCCAGAGCCAAAGAGTGTTAGGCATCACTGAAGTCTTTCTGTCTGTGTGACCTGAAGACTTATTACACTTGAGGACTGTGTATCCTCCAGCCGGTTAGGCGTCGCGTTCTGAGCATCCAAGAGTCATTGTGGATTGCCGGTGAATGAAGTCTGTGAAGGTTCGGAAGTCTACCTTGAAGACTTACCAGAGTGATTGGGCGAGGACTGTGTGTCCTTAGCTCAAGGGGAATAAGGTGAAGACGCGGTCTTCTGAGTTGAATCTCAGCCTCCCTAACCAAACGTACAGTTGCCACAGCAACTGGAAATGGTCCAACAAATCCTGTGTCTTCAACAAGTGACTGGTTCTATCCCTTCCCTCCTTTACTTTGAGTTTGTCTTCGTGAAGTCATTGCTTAATTGTCTTGTCTGTTTGACTTCATTGCTTGACTACTATCGTTGATTGGCTTCATACTATCTTCCATCCTGATCCTTACTACCTAGCTGCTATTAGTATTTGTACGTTCACATTATTGCATACTTGACTATGGCTTGCTTGTTGTAGTTTATCTTCCGCTGCATATCAATTAGGTCATTTCTACTGTTTGTCTTCGAAACTTCCACGTTTTGAAGACTTTGATAAAAATCGCCTATTCACCCCCCCCTTCTAGTCGATAACTAGCACTTTCAAGGCTTATGAAGCGGAAGACATTCCAGCAGTTGATCCCGTCGCTGCTGAAGACATTGGTCACCATGACAATGTTGAAGATGATGAAGTTCTTCGTCGGATCGAACACAACTTGGTATCATTGCCTGTTCTCACGAACAGCGAACTCATCAGCATTGGTCGTCCTCTGACGCCAATTGCTCAGGATGCATCATGGGCTGATCACCCACAACAACAAGACTCCCTGAGTACTCCCCAACAACAAAAAGTCACACCACCTGTGCAAGAAGAAGAGGATGAGGCCCAGCCAACTCCATCTCCAAAGGCGTCGCCAGTATTACAAAGGCTTCGCAAAGGACCAAGGCCTCAAGTCCCTCTTTCGAGCGTTCCAGAAGGAGAAGTGCACCACCAATCTGTTGCACGTCAAGTGTTTCCTGAAGCCACTCCGACTGTGAATGTCTCCGTGTCTGAAGCCAAAGCTGCTGAAGACAATCCGGCTGCATCAGCCGATGACGAACATGAAGAAGAACGTGTCCCTACTCCCCCCATTACTGAAGAAGCTGTTCCTGAAGTAAACGTGCCAGTGCCAGACCCTCCAGCTCGTCAAGTGGAGGTTGAAAATCTTGAGGCTGCCACCACCAACACAAATGAAGCCAATGACGTAGTCATGGCTGAAGCAAGTGTGGAGCCTGCACCAACCAATATGCCAGAAGCCAATGCTGCAACTGCTCCTGAAGCTTCTGTTGTGCAGCCTGAAGCCACTGTTGTTGCCACTACTCCTGATCCGCCACCAAGGCCCCATACAATTGAGCAATCATACAACCATGGCCAGCTAATCACTGTCAAATGGCCCGTTCTAGTCCCTCCGCCTAATGTCTCTGGTCCTCAATTTGATTATCATATTGAGCATAGGCCTCAGGTCCAGAAACTAAAGCCAAGACTGCCAAGGTTCCCAGGTACTGCCACCTCTACAGGGTCCTTCAATGCAAATGGCTTCAAAAGCCACAACACCTTCTTTGACAGCGCAAAGAACCCCTACTCAAGGCCAAGAATATCATCTGATCGTTTCTGGAGCCATCAGCAGCGAAGCTATTACTCCTGCGTTCTGTATGATCAAGGGCGCATTTTCCCTCATATGCGCCTCGACACTGAAGCCATTGCTGGACTGCCATGCTTAGAAGAAGCACTTGACTGCTTTCGTGATGCAGGTTTGCTCAGCTTTGTGACATACAAAGAATATTGGAATGAGGAACTTTTGCTTCAATTCTATGCTACCCTCCACGTTCGCGGCTACAACAGGGATACAAAGACATGGGTTCTCGAGTGGATGACAGGAAATGTTCATCATGAAGCAAAAGCTCTTGACATCATTGAGCTTACAGGCCTACCCACTCCCGAAGAGCTGTACGAACCTGATTGTCAACTCCACCGCAATGCACTGGAGAGCATCTTCCATAAGCCAGAACCCAACATGAGCCAGATGTTGAGCATGATGAAGCCTCTGCCACATGACGCTGAATACCCTAAGGAGTTCTTTGTTGATGACCTTGAGTATCTGCCTCGCACAATATATCACCTCATCAGGCGGACTCTATGGCCTATCAAAGGGCATTCATCAGCTGCAAAACTTGAAGGAGCCATGAAGACATTGGTCTTTTACATCCTCAATGGCATCAGCTTCAATACACAAGAATTCTTCCTCCGGCAACTGGCTGCGTCTGGATCTGACCTTTTTGGCCTGAAATTCTATGCTCCATGGGTCATGCGCCTCATCAAGCTACACTCTGCTATCAACTATCAGCCCTCTGCTCGCAATCATCTGATCTTTCTACCAGAGGTTGATATGTCAGTTGAAGCCATATACCCTGAGCCTGCCAAAAAGCCTCTTTGTCTTCAAAATGCTGAACACCAAAGCTTCACTCAGCCCATGGAAGGAGTCCAAGCAGTAACTCGTGTCTATCCAATGGCTGGGAACATTCGTCTGCCTCATCGTGCACCAACTGAAGCTACTGAGAGCACAATTGCCCAAATGCCTAAGAAGCGCTCTCGCGTCCTAAATGACTGAGAACTTCTTGTGGCACTGCATCAGAAACAAGACAAGCATCACTTTTGGCTCAAGCGACAGATGCAAAGCCTCCTGGTGGACGTTAATCGCATTCAAAATCTTGCCACTAAGAATGCCTTTGTCACTCACGAGACCTATCGGCGATCATGGAAGAGTTTGACACTGCTCAGTGCTGAAGCAGATCTTCAAGATGATGGCTTCACTGAAAGATTCAAGTTTGAGTCCACTCCTCCACGGAATGCTGTCCTACGTCGAACTCCATCCCTTGAAGACTCTGACTATTCTTCCTCCGCGGCAACTATGAATGCCAAAGTCATCGATGATGAAGACGATGCTACTTCACCACCCCCTACTTCTGCACGTATCAACACTGCACCAAGTTCGTCTGCGCCGCCAAACAACAACGACAACCCTGCTGCTTCACCTACTCCTCATGAGGACGAGTAGATGCTCTATGTCTTGAAACCTTTTTGGTCATTACTGACAAAAGGGGGAGAAGCATATGAGTTTGATAGTCTTCAAGCGGGTTCATATGGGCGGTTGCTTTATATTTTTCCTAGTGATTACAACTCTTGCTTTTGATACATTTCGTTCTTTGAGTTGTAACACTTAAACTCGATGGTCGTCTGCTACTTATTTGCTTTTCCATGTGCGATGATAACTTCCGCACTTAGATCATTCTGCAGACGTCCATTTTTCATTATGCATGTCACTCTCTTAGTTATATCATTTCATGCATAATGAATTATCTTCATAAGTTGAAGAGGATCTCCACAAGTACAACCTGCCATGTGCATTTGCATTCCAACAGCAAATTACTTATATGCACATCTTCAGGGGGAGCCTTTGCCACTTATGAAGACAATACCCTATCCTTTACAATTTCACGTACTTTATCCCCGTTGAAAACTTCAACCAGTTTGTCATCAATCACCAAAAAGGGGGAGATTGTAAGTGCATCTAGTGCCACCCCTAGTTGGTTTTGGAGTATTGACGACAAAGTTGGTTGAGGGACTAATGCGTTTGTGAGAATTTCAGGATAACGCAGGTAGTGTCCCTCATTGATTCGGTTTACCTACCGGAGATGACCCCTAAAAATGTATGAAGACATTGACAACAATGGTGGTATGTGAAGATATTCATATTGAAGACTATGACATGAGAAGACATTAAGTGAAGACTATGGAGCGCGAAGACTGTGTTGTTTCGTTGTTTCCTTTTCTTCTTTGTTGAGTCATAGGAACCACCGTACTGTTAAGTGGGGTCCAAGTGAACAAAGTCAGAATGACTGAAGTGATGATCAACCCAAATCCTATGTCTTCGAGCGAAGACAATGAGAGCAAATCTTATCCAGAGCTGGATGAGTCAGCTTTGCTTGTAGCCCAAGTAAAGTTGCAATGTGTGTTTGAAATCTGACCATTGGAACACGTGTCAGTTCCTTAGTGACCCAGGGTCATTTCGGACATATCAGGTCGGGTTGCCTAGTGGCTATAAATAGCCCCCCCTACACCATAAATTGGTGGCTGCTCAGAGTTAGTTCACGGCTTTTGTCGTTTGAGAGCAACCCACCTCGAAGCCTTTGAGAGAGAGAAATCCTTGTGAGGACAAAGCCCAAACACCCAGAGCCAAAGAGTGTTAGGCATCACTGAAGTCTTTCTGTCTGAGTGACCTGAAGACTTATTACACTTGAGGACTATGTATCCTCCAGCCGGTTAGGCGTCGCGTTCTGAGCATCCAAGAGTCATTGTGGATCGCCGGTGAACGAAGTCTGTGAAGGTTCGGAAGTCTACCTTGAAGACTTACCAGAGTGATTGGGCGAGGACTGTGTGTCCTTAGCTCAAGGGGAATAAGGTGAAGACGCGGTCTTCTGAGTTGAATCTCAGCCTCCCTAACCAGACGTACAGTTGTCACAGCAACTGGAACTGGTCCAACAAATCATGTGTCTTCAACAAGTGACTGGTTCTATCCTCTCCCTCCCTTTACTTTGAGTTTGTCTTCGTGAAGTCATTGCCTATTTGTCATACCTGTTTGACTTCATTGCTTGACTGCTATCGTTGGTTGGCTTCATACTATCTTCCATCCTGATCCTTACTACCAAGCTGCTATTAGTCTTTGTACTTTCACATTACTGCATACTTGACTATGGTTTGCTTGTTGTAGTTTATCTTTCGCTGCATATCAATTAGGTCATTTCTATTGTTTGTCTTCGAAACTTCCACGTTTTGAAGACTTTGATAAAAATCGCCTATTCACCCCCCTTCTAGTCGATAACTAGCACTTTCAGTATGATATGCTAGAGATTATTGTATAAAGCCCTAAACAAAATTCAGCAGCACAAAATATGGATCAGAAAAAAAAATCATAAACTAATAACAGTAGCGCGAGGTATGGCTTTAGCAGCAGCGAGTTCTTAGCAGTAGCGCTCCTTGTTCAAGGGCGCTACAACTATTAGCATCAGCGTGCATTGTAGAGTGACGCTGCTGCTATCCCTAGATAGCTGTAGCGTGGGTCAATCCGTGCTACTAATAAGTGTTAGCTATAGCGTCGTATCAGTAGCGCGGCTACTCGCGCTACTGATAAGCATTTAACCCGCGCTATTGCTAGGATTTTCCCTAGTAGTGATGGCGGCAAGGTGGATTGGAGCTGTCGCGGAATCAGGCGAAGGGGACGCAAGTTCGTGAGGAGGAGAAGTAGAAGGCAAGCGCACAACGGGGCAATGATGGCTTGGTGCGTCTACCAGGAAGTTGTCAAGCCGGGCAGTTGCCGAGGCGGCGTGGGGAAGCGGAGACGCCCACGTCCCATCAAGCGCCACGCGTCAGCCTGGTCCGCAGACAATTGGGGCCCGTGGCCCTTCACCCTTGCCCTTTGGCTTCGCCTCAAAGCCAAGTCCGAGCGCGCGAGGCTACTGTCGACGTTCTGGGAACCAGGGTACCAAGACTTGCCTGCCTACGGCCCACGGCGTGGCTCCATCGACGGCCTGGTATGACCCACCTCCAAGACTATCAAGACAAGACCCTCGCGAGGGACCAAGCCTCGCGAGGCGGACGATGCCAAGAGCTCCCGAGGGAGCGGCCTCCCCAGGCAGCCTCCCGAGGAGAGGAGATTTCTATGAAGGTACCCAACCTCCTGAGGTTGCGATGACACAAGCCATGACGACCAAGCAGGCGGGCGTCAGCGAGCGCAGAGGAGGCAGTTTCCTCTTTGGTGCTAAGGAGGCAAGCGCATGCGTGGGTTCCCGAGGAATCTGGCAAAGGTTTCCCTTCCTGTGCAACAAGATCAAGACCACCAGGACGGCAGGACGGATGTCATCACCGAGCCCACCGCCGCGTCACGACCAGCGGCTTTGCAGACGAAGACCACTTTTTGTCAGGATAAGATGTACTACTTATCCCCTTTCAAATTGGCCACTGTGGGATCCCTTCCCGCCTACGCTTTGGGGGAAGAGGACCGAGGCAAACTATAAGTATACGTTAGCCACCACCGTAGAGAGGGATCTGCACCTGGTGGACTCATTCCCTCACCCCAGAACCTCGCTAGGTTGTTCATCCCTTATACTAGTTCATCCTCAGCCCCTCGTGAGGTAAATCCACCACAAAGCAGGAGTAGGGTCTTACACCGCAAGGTGGCCCAAACCCGGGTAACTGTCGTGTCCGTCTTCTTCCTTGTTCGTGTGAATCGAGCTATGCTTGGGGCGACAGGCTGGTTGGCTGGATAGGTTGGGTTCTTCGCACACGCCCCAGAGTTCAAACCTTTCACGGGTCTGCGGAGCCCTGAATCCGACAACATGCACTTATTTACATGGTAGAAGATGTGCATCCCCCCAAAAAGAGGGGGTGTGGGTTTTAGAGATTCACATTGTTTCGACTTGGCA
>NC_057801.1:483695912-483703503 GCF_018294505.1 Triticum aestivum | reverse complement strand
TCAGCAAGAACGGAATTTTTTAGTGAGAACAGTGTATCACGCAGAGTGGGATGACGAACACGTACGTAAGTTGAGCAGGACAAACTCCAATGAAGGCTCAAGTACTGGTCCCATCTGGTCGACCCTTAGGAAGTTACGCGCCAACAAAAATTAAAATTTACTTTTGGAAATTGTTACATGGTGCCTTACCTTCCATGGAGTCCTGGCCAACCGTCATAAAATCACAACCTCTCGATGTCTTCTATGCATAGCCGATTGTGAGAGGATACACCATGTCTTCTTTTTGTACACCATACATCTTGCGTATCCTAGGCCTTGGAGGTATGGTGAATGACTTGTGCACGCAGGAGAGGGATGGAGGATCTGTGGTCGTGTGGTATACTTGGTGGGACCGACGGAGCGTCACACTCACACATGGAGAAAATATTGATGAACCGACACGTTCGGCGTAGGCCATTTCCACTCTACCCAAAAAAATTCAAGATTAAGGAAGAAAGGGAGCAATCGGGTACTAAGACACAGATTGGAAAAACCAAAAGAAGTGTTCATAAAACTCAATGTGGATGCAACTTTTGATTCGGGAGAGGCTCAGGACAGTTGGCGACTTCCTAGCACCAGCCTTAATGATATTTCTTTCGTTGAGGACTCGAGAGACGGCCTCTTCCTAGCACCAGCCTTCAGTGATATTTCTTTCGTTGAGGACTCGAGAGACGGCCTCATCTTGGAAAATGATATGGGCTGCAACAACTCGACAATTAAAGCGGACTGCATGGAGGTCATAGAAGTGATGAAGAATGACATCATTTCTTCTATATATGAGGAATGTAGCTTTTTAATCTTAATTCAGTTAGTTTTCAGTATGGCCCTAGGTAGGCCAATATGGTGACGGGAATTTCGGTGGATGTACTAGCAAATTTTGTACATCTATTTCCACATAAAATATAAACCACCATGATTGCGTTCCGTCAACAACAACAAAAGAACACATTCACTCTGACAAAAGCCTTGATTAAATGACAGTATATATTCTTGCTAACTAAATCAATTAATTTAATATACAATATTACAACATACAGACAAACTGTTAGGACTGCAGCAATGGTTAGCGTCAGTCAGTCAATTGCGGGCTCCTTGCAAAAAGAACGCTGCTGCAAGTAACCCAGTGTCCTCATTGGAGTAAGACATGCCGATCAAATAATATCCCTTGGCCATTTATAAATCACTAGCTCTGCCGTTTGGTCGCCACATAAGCCTCAGCCTGCATGTGGTACTACTTTTTACCACAAGGATACAGCTACTATACAACTTGGGAGTGACCGGTGTTCGGAGAAGCAATAGCTCCAGCACAAACACAATAGACCACACTCTAATCAACCACATTCGATCCAGACCACCCTTTGATCAGTAACCACGATAGATTGCTGAGTTGCTGAGAGGCATTAACTGCAAACGCATCAAAGGGCACCGCCGTCCTCATTTGTGTCGTTCCACGCCCATATATCTCTGAATGTCCACCTGTGATGAACAAGGCATTATTGCACCTGATCGGTGCTACGACTTCCATCATCAGATTTCACATTATGTTTGCACCAGGAAGAGAGGAAGTCGTGTCTGCTGTTTGTAATGCAGCGGGCGCAAATGGCATTGGTGCCTGCTGTGGTTCGTTAACGAAGCCCAAAATATTCAAAGTATGTCTGCCATGTAGAAATCATCAAACAAGACACGTTAGAAATTACAGAAACTGAATGTCCACAGATATTTTGGGAGTATTGGGAAACATCATCTATTTTGACAATATTCTGACATGAGCCTAATGCAACTGAGGGGCATAAAACTCTTAAGCAAGTTAGACAGAACCAACATGGCACACTCTAAAGAAAGGTGATTACTCTTTCTTGGTTTACAACTCCACAATAGGACGATGGATATAAAAACTATACAGGTCACTGCAACTGTATTATTGAGCAATAAAGGTCTCTCCACTGCCACACTGACAAAGGGGTAGTTCAAGATTCCGGAGTAGTGTAGGGGTGGGGCAAGAAATTGCTGGAGAGATGACCATGAGACAGGCATGAAAGAAACAATGAAACCCATGATTGCGAGTTAAGTAGATGGCTTAATGGCTATGAAGAGGGTTGTGTTCAGATCTAAATCAGATGCTTCGGAAGGATGGAGGCCAGGGCAACCAACATTAGATGAAAGAGATTCTATGCCCCCTGGTCTCCCCCTCTCGCCATCTGCTTTGGCAATGCATCTCTAATACACCTTTGCAAGACATACTAGCATCCGCCCGGTCTCCTGCAATGTCATACATGACACAGCGAGAAACCATATGCTAGCAAGCTTCGGCAGACCCACTGCAACCACAGCCAAGCGCCTTACCGATTCAGGACACCTAGGCAACGCGCTGTTAACTTGGTGCTTGAGCCACATAAAAACTCCATAGCATAACAAATTAACAATAATACATCACAAACTCCAAACAGAATAGCCAGGAGATTTACTTGAGGAGGCCCAGAATATAACTCAACTTTACCAAGGCTACAAATTCCACACAAAGCACCATTGAAGTACCGAGCCCAAGCATTGCCACAGCAATATAAGTAAAACCAGACCAGGCTCATTAGCTACACTATTTAGAAGCCCTAAGTAACTATTAGCAGCAACCCAAATGTTTGCCAGTGCAGCAATTTAATACAACAGTGATAAGTTGTTACATAGATAGCTACTACTTTTAGAAAATCAGCCTTTAATGCACCTAAATGCAAGATTAATTATTTTGTGCCCAAGTTAACAAGAGTTCCACAGCATTCGAGTGAGCTGTTAAGGTCAACAGGAAGTACCTGGGCAACTTGTTGTGCAAGTTCTGCCGATTAACAAAGGAAGAAAGATGTGGTCGAAGATTCGGGTACTTATTCAATGCAACTTCAAGCTGTGGTGGAGGTAACTACATGTAGCATCGTGATGTCATATCAGTAAAAATACAAGAACATATATCCAGGAATATATTCAGTAACACAATAAAGAAATACTAATACCTGTAATAAAACATCAAAAGAGCGTGGTTGAGTCTGGTATGCCAATTTTAAGAACCCAACCCACAGCTTTGGCATTTTCCAGATCTGCAGCAAGAGAGAGAAAAAACTGAAGCTTAAGAAATATAACTAAAAGGTTAAAAACTGATTAACAAACTTTCATCTCACAATTTCTTAGCAAAATAAACAAGATAAACACTCAAATTGTTTAACATGAGCAAGTTCTAGAGATCATTAATCTGTTAATACAACAAAATTGCTGTACACCAGTCACAGATGGTTATCTTTTCTAACATCTAAACAGACTCTAAAGCGCAACTTTGACCACTAGTTACTATTGTGATGTCTATAAGGGAAGGCACACTTTTCAACCCGCGAGTCACAATCATGATACCCAAAAACGTCTTGGTTGAAACCTTGAACTATCAAAATCATGGAATTAAAGGTGCTGGCGGTTTTAAAGTTCCAGTTAGAAAATTAGACTCATGTAAGAGTTGAGGGCTGCAATTTGCACCTTTCTGTTTATTGAGGGCTGCAATTTGCACTTTTGTGTTTATGATAAAAATTGTGAAAGGATTTTTCAAGACAAACCTACATATACCATTTCCATGTGTTCAGTGTTGTCACACGTCCGAAAAAGTTTTTTTTTCTTTTTTGTTGCTATACAGAATATTGAACCAAGAAAAGGCCAAATAAAACCTTAGGTTAGAACACCCGGCTAGCTTGTTCATACTCCCTCCGTCCCAAAATAAGTGACTCAACTTTGTACTAACTTTGTACTATCTGACTATTGAAGCAAATAAAACCTAAAGTTAGTACAAAGTTGAGTCACTTATTTTGGGATGGAGCGAGTACAAGATGATCATATTCTGTTACAATTAACTATCTGACTATTGAAGCAAATATTATCATGATTCAACAGGGGTCCCATATGGTCAATCAATGAACAGGCAAGTAGAGTCAAACCATGGTTTTTGAGTCGCTGATTAGTCGCTGTATAGTCGCCGACTAATCGCCAAGTTGTTTTCCAAAAATCAGGGCGACTCGCGACTATACAGCGACTTATGGCGACTATACAGCGACTTTCGTCAACTATAAGCCAAGCCGCAGGGCTCGCGGCGACTCGCCAAGTCGCGACTCAAAAACCTTGAGTCAAACACAGTGAAACTCAAGAAATTCACAAACCTGCTTATTGACAAGCCTGGAAAGTATCTCCATGACAAAATCAACCTGATGAAATAAAGCATGATCAGATCACTGAAAAACAATATTATCAAAACTTCGATGTTGTCTTGACCTAAAGAAGTCCATTACGAAGATGGAAAGTGTACTGGCAAGAAAGAATTGTTTCTATTCTGTGGACTAGAATTATAATCAAATCATTGCACGCAACATAAAGGGAAATGTAAGCTGCAAATATATACACTAACTAAGCAAGTACTCAGTTTATACTAAAGACTGCAAAAATTTAGAAGTCACGATATAAAGTGGTATAGGCAAGTAAAAGTTCTAATTTCTACCAGTTAGAATCAGATATTATTCACTGCACCTAAATAAATTATCAAAGCATCAACATACCAAAGCTGGGAAAGCATCGAGTGCTTGAATAACTGTTCTCATAAAAAGAAGAGGAATCGGTACATTGTCGACCTGCATGACAGGGTGAACAACTAAGCAAAAGGAATATACATGAAAGTATTGCACATGATAACAGTGGTAATGTAAGTACCAATTTATTTAGTGCCTTTTCTAGAACTTGCTGAGTAAATACCGTGCGCTGCTCAAAGCAAGCAGTACAAGCATCTATGACCTGAAAATATGTTCATTTCCATCAGTGATCGATTAAACTGCAGGACAACAAATGCATGTGTATGTATTTGAATACAAAATCTAGGCATTCACATGTGTCCGATATAATTCGAGAATTGAATTGATTATGGAAAGTCAGAAAATGAACAAGGTACTCAAAAAGAAGCTTTGTCTATCTGTACATGCTGAGAATATGCTCAAGAGATGTTGAATACTCCCTCCGTACGGAAATACTTGTCATCAAAATGGATAAAAGGGGATGTATCTAGATGTATTTTAGTTCTAGATACATCTCTTTTTATCCATTTTGATGACGAGTATTTCCGGACGGAGGGAGTATAACGAGACAGCATTAAAAAAAACAATAGGAAACAAAATTACCTTCTTTAGAGGAACTTTGTCCTTTTCTGGATTAATATCATGAATTGCAATCAGAACTTCAGCAGGGGTTAACGCTGGCCCAGTATGAGCAGATCCCTGTCGAAAGCAGAGCTAGTCAACTCAAAGGTTGAGAAAACAACACATATCTCACTAAAATCGTTTAAAAGAGTGCCCCTTTAATAACAAATCACATACATGGGCTGTTCCATTGTAAATAAAAATACAAAATCATATAAAACAACAGAAAGGTTGCATTAGCTAAAAAGAAACTGTTTCGCAGAAGCTATCACAGAAACATATAGCAAATTCAACAAAATCAATAACATGCTCCCAGAATGAATAAGACATATATGCTGACAAAGATCAGCACTGTGTATAATGCACTAATCTATTCAAACATTGACTTTATATAACTTGTGCATTTTTATTTGCTTGCTTTGTGCTTTTTCTTGCTTGTGGGTAAAGTAACTTCAAATTTTATGAAATAAAGAGGCAAGAATGTATGCAGGCATTTCATATGACAAATTTTATTTACTGTGATTCCAAGATCAATTGTGACTGGTGGCAGCTATGTTGGTCTCAACATATTCCAATAGAGGTACTCTATCGAACCAACTTTTATGAAATGCCATCATATATAAATGCAATACCCACTAATGGAGTGGCTAATAAGCAAGATAAAACAACCTGCAATATCCGAGCAAGTGCGTCTTGGAACCTGTCAGGTGAGAGATCAACTAGTCTCGGAAATATAGGCAGCACCTGAGACCACAAAGAAACAAGACAATAAATAAATATGCTACTAAATGAAGATTTATAAGAATAAATGAAATCCATGATCATGAAAACCATAAAGTGTGAAAAATGCAATGGATACAAAAAAACATGTGGATAATAAACTATACTCATAAAAAAAGGACCACCCTACATGGCATCCTCTGAGAATTTTTCAAATGACTTTATAACATGCATTTATTACCAGCTGCAAAATAATGTTTCATTCTCGAAACACGTGTAACTCCAAAAAAATCACACTTCTTAAAGATATTCCAAGTATTAAAATAAAATAGACTAAGTGGTCAAAGTTGGCCTGAATTATGAGTCTACGAAGTTCAAAAACTGCATACATATGAACCATTGTGACCTCAGAGAACAATCATTGCATCTTTTTTTTCAAAAATTACTGTTATGCCTGGAGTGCGCTTGTGTCTGCTGATTTTAGATTATGAAATCCTTTCACTATTAGCCTCTAAATACCCAAATTCTGTCTTGTTAATTATATAACATGTCCCAATCAAGTTGCTGCTTTGCCGATGCAATGATTGGTCCAGATTGTGCAGAGCGTACAAGCTCTTACAAACATTAGCATGTCAGTGACAGCATTTCTGCTTCTGAGCTATAGTAAAGATGTAGACATCATAATACATATAAAAAAACAGAAACCAATACCTCTTCCTTCGGAAATGAGGATAGCAATGGAATGAGAATAGATGCATCCTGCAGAGAAAAATACAAAATTCAGCAGATGTGCTGCTCTAATAAAAGGGCACAAACCATCGTTTTGGAGGCAGTATGCAATGTAAGCAAAAGGTATACAAACCTTCAGCTTGGTCTCATATAGATGTTTAACAGCCACGACCAGGTTGGCTGAAGGATTTGATTCTTCGGTCAGTGTTTGCAGTATCTTTGAGAACAGAATGAAGCAAAACACATAATCAACTTCAATGTTTCACAATAATGTACAAAGAGAAGTCAGAGATAAATTGTAATACCATAGTAACAAGTTCCTCACTGCCTTCAGGTGGACTATGAATAATGTCCAGCATCTCAGGACATGAGGATCCCAGATTTCTTACAAGAGTAGGTATATGCCAATGGATACACTGCACAATTTTGTACCAAAATGTGCGGCAAGTAATTCAGTAGTCAATTTTTCAACACTTTAAACTTCACAACACAAGTTAAAAGTAAAACCTGCTTAACAACTTTTGGAGACCCTCCATAAACATTGAACAGCTGTCGAAGAAGAGTAGGTCTCTGGAACAAGGCAAAAAGATTTTAGTACCTCTCCAGACAAAATATACAAGAGACAAAATGGTATGCTCACGAGGATACCTTTGTGCAAAGTGCAAAAAATAATGAAGTGTGGCGTTTGGCCTCGGATACCGATATTGCTAATTGTTTAGGTGAAATCAGAGCAGTCTTAGTAGATCCACTTTCAGAAGGTCCAGCATCCGAAATCTGGGAACCACTAACTGAAGCTTCCTGGTTGCTTACTTCAACCTGTTACATAAAAGCCATATAGTACTCAAACATTCAGCCGAAATACAGTACATAGAGCATATAAAGCATTGTATCACTCTCTG
>NC_057801.1:483375478-483377384 GCF_018294505.1 Triticum aestivum | reverse complement strand
GGTGGGGGCAGTGGTCGCCGGCGGTGGGGGCACGATGGTGGGGTGGTGGCATGGGGATCACCAAAGAAAAAGCTTGGCACGAGGGGCCTAGAGTGCTGGCCGGGGTGGCGGCGGACCGGCAGTGGGGAGTGGTTTCGGGGCGGCGAGGGCCTGCGGTTTGGCCGGTGGTGGCTGGCGGCTCAGGGGGTGGAGGTTGAAGATGAACTTCCTAAACTACATGTGAAGTGCCTCTCTGCTACCATTGTGTTCAGTTTCGCCAGTAACATTCAGATTCCATAGTAAATTTCAGTTTCGACAGTTAAGTTCAGAGTCAACAGTTTTTTCCTCATCTGTTGGAGTCAGCTGTTTTTTGGTGATGTAAATTTTACATCTATCACTTTTTGATAATGTATTTTACATCATCTATTGGAGATGCTATTAGAATCCCACTTGAGATTAACGATGTATGTCTTGTACTACTTCAGCCTCGACATCTTACGGCTCACCGGAGATGCAACAATGATGTAACCATCCATCACAACAGAGTAGTGCCCTAGACGCCGTATATAGATTCCTCAGATCTTCCTCCACACCTCCGACATCCACCTCTGCCTCAACTTCTTCAGCAACCAACCCAATGATGCCGAGGTCGACACGGCTATGGCAAAGAAGTTGTGCACTTGTCACATCACTTATTACTCTACATTCATGTCAATCCATTTGGGCTATTTTGGTTCAAAGGAAAAACTAAAGGAAAAACATAGCAATAGGAAATTTTCCGATGGCACTCTACTATTCAATAATTCATACATTTCGTTGAAAGGAATGGAGAAAAACATCCACCTGGACCTACTATTCAAAATCCTATGCATGAACACAAGACCAAGTGCATTAGTGGCAGAATAACATTCTAACTGTACACGCTTTCATATGGTTTCACTTTAATTTTGCCATGTTTCTTTGCATTCCTCTGCTCTTCCAATTCCTGTGAACCATACACGCAAGTTGACAGAAATCCTGTGTTTACGAATGCTCTGTTTTCCATGTGCATTCCTATCCTATTCTGGTGTTTTTCCTATCCCTGCATTTTTAGAATCCTGCAAGCCAAAGGAGGCCTTACAGAATTACTTTAGTTATAGGTAGGTGTTAAAGAAAACTTTGTATGGTTTATCCTGCTCCTGCCGCAACGTCGTCCACCTCACCTGAGCTGCTCCATCGACAGAAGCATCCACCAAACCAGACATCACGACTCCTGACCGTCTTTCGCCGCCTCAGATCTCCTTCCCTGCCACCGGCACCCACCACAACATCATCACCATCATCGACTCAGCAGATGAACCTGAGGAGTACACGGGTCCACAAGAGAGGTCGCACTCTTTTGTTTCTGCTTATGTTATCCATTGCTTAATATTACCTACTACTTTATTGTCTTGTTCACCTTTTAGACTCCAAGTCAGGTCCAAATTAATGTTCAAACTTGAGTTTTAAAATTAGTTGCGGGGCACATAGTGAGGCAGCAATGAATAGTATCCATGTCTAATATCTGGTTCACCTAGGGTATGCCTATGTTGTTCATCTTGGGTGGGAAACAAATAGTAAAGCAATCATCATCTGTCTTTTTATTAAATTAAAGCAATCATCAGCCTGCTATCTATTTTTTTGGATCCATCCATTGGTTGTTACCATCACTCTAGATTTGTGCATGCTCTCCTCACATAATCTCACTATTTTTTTCGTATGCATGTTAGATATTGTACATAGTCATGCTGAACATGTAGAGAAAAAGAGAAGAGTTTTGCGCGGTAATACAATGTCATGCAGACATCGCTCCATGGTGGGTTCAATGGCAAACCCTCCCCCCTCTCTAGTTTGTAATCTAGAGGAAGCTATCTATTCTGAGGAGGATTCAGACGCAGCTGACCACTCC
>NC_057801.1:483240211-483375310 GCF_018294505.1 Triticum aestivum | reverse complement strand
ACATGATGATGTTAGTCATATCATGCATATGTTGCCTTATAATGCCTACTTTCGACATCATATATGTCATTGCTTAGTTTAGACATGTTCTGTAATGCCGCATGTTTAGTTTCTATATCATATATGGGAATTATGCAGTCTCGTGTCTTTTAGCCAGCCATAATATATGTGAAATATGCAATGCCATCCTGTTTAACCAGGCATCATATATTTGAATGATATCTTGCCCATCATTTTCTTCATTACATTTCCATTTGTCAACAATGTTTGTATATTAAACTACTTTTCTTGTGAATAAGCCATTTGAGTGGGTGATTGAAAAAAATCTGGAGTGAAAACAAGGCCTTGGAAAAAGCTAGAGTGAAAACAAGGCCTTCAGAGCAGGCAGTGCTACCTGCCGAAGCAGATCTCTTCCTGGGTCCTGATAGCTCCTCAGAGATGGATTCAAAGACAGATCACTAGTCCTATTCCCCCACCGAGGTGTATGCTCTAACTTGGCACGGTTATACTGCTCATATCATGCATATGGTGTCTTGCATTGCATAGTTTAGACATCATATACACAATATTCAACACCATGTTCTTAGTTCAGACATCATATATGCAAATGCCCTCTGCTTATCATATAAATCACATGTGTGAACTAAATCATGCGATCCTGATTACTTAGATAACATGTATGTGAATTATGTCATGCGAACCTGTTTACTAAAGACATCATATAATTATCTCATGCCATCCTGTTTAGTTAGTCATCATATCTTTGAATTATGCCATGCTATGCTATCCAGTTTAGATAGACATCATATATGTGAAATTATGTCATGCTATCCATTTTAATTAAACAATATACATGTCAACTATTTCATGCCCTCTTTTTTCCACACTATCTATTTCATCTGTCTCTCATACAATGTTTGTACATTCAACTATGTTTCCTGTTTATTAGCCATTTGAATTGGAGCGGGTGATGGCAGTATCTAGCGGGGTAAAAACACGGTCTTCAAATAAAATAGTGCTACCTCTTGGTGGAGATAGCACCCCGGTTGTACATGCACGAGAACCAGCCCTACCACACATAACCCAGACTCTCGCACATTGTACCCCTACTGCGATGGACAGAGAACCAACTTCACCCAATCTACCTCAACCCCAACAGATAGTAACCCAATTCCTGTTGACACATCACCATCTCCACCACATAGCTCCCAAACAAGAGCAATTAGTAAGGCGGCTCCAGTGCCCAAAGTGCCAGTACTACCATGGTGAACCCCAACTCCACCAGTTAGTACACCTATTCCTGTGGAGGAAGCACAACCAGTCAATCATAGTTTAGCATCTATTGCATTTGATGTTGTTAAATCCTATGTGCGTATCTTCCCATCATGGAAATATTATACTGAAGATGAAGGAAAATGCCAGTTGCGGGTGTTTGTCCAGGAGTTATGTGTAAGTAATGTTATTCATGGCAATTACCTTGCTTTGTCCCATACATTCTACCTCCATGATGGTTATAATACAACAAATTTTCCCATTTTTCTCTATAGAGATGGACCAATTTGGAAACTCAGTGTCGGTGTCAAAACCGGCGGATCTCTTGTAGGGGGCCCCGAACTGTGTGTCTAGGTGGATGGTAACAGGAGACAAGGGACACGATGTTTTACCCAGGTTCGGGCCCTCTTGATGGAGGTAAAACCCTACGTCCTGCTTGATTAATATTGATGATGTGTGTTACAAGAGTAGATCTACCACGAGATCAAGGAGGCTAAACCCTAGAAGCTAGCCTATGGTATGATTGTTGTTCGTCCTACGGACTAAAGCCATCCGGTTTATATAGACACCGGAGAGGGCTAGGGTTACATAGAGTCGGTTACAATGGTAGGAGATCTACATATCCGTATCGCCAAGCTTGCCTTCCACGCCAAGGAAAGTCCCATCCGGACACGGGACGAAGTCTTCAATCTTGTATCTTCATAGTCTTGGAGTCCGGCCGATGATGATAGTTCGGCTATCCGGACACCCCCTAGTCCAGGACTCCCTCAGTAGCCCCTGAACCAGGCTTCAATGACGATGAGTCCGGCGCGCATATTGTTGTCACACCCTAGCTAGTCATGCATTAGAGTGTTGCATCATGTTTACTCTTTCATCAGAAACTTGAAATGGGGATCTGTAAAACCCTCAGAATCATTTTTGAAAATGATCCAAATAAAAATTTCTCCAAAAGGGTCCAAGAAAATGCTCATGTTGCTCTCTGAAAATATTGGACAGAGATAAAAATCAAACCAATATTTTTAAGAGCTCATAGGTATTTATTTTGGGCATTTGGAATTAATGCATAATTATTTGCTTTGGAAATATATTATTTATATATATTAATATATGTCCAAATATTATGCCACTTATGAAGGAGCTCTGGAATAATATATCTAGCTCCTGCAAAAATTGGCATAAGGAAATAAAATGATTTAATATTTTATTTAAATCAAAACAAATGTCAGAAATTAGAAAACAGAAAATAATTAACAGGAGGAGCTTACCTGGGCTCCTCCACTGTGCGGCCCAGCCAGCTGGCTGGCCCAGCCAGCAGCCGGCCCAGCCCATCTCCCTCCTCTGTCGTCTTCGTCCCGACAGAGGGAGGGGAGTGTGGCCGGCGCGCGCGCGCGCCACCGCGCCACGCCACCTCTCTCCCTGCCTGCCTGCCCTCCCCTCCTCGCCTCGATGCCCTGGACGACGCCACGCCTCCCCCCTGCTCTCTCTCACTCTCCCCCCGGCTCTTCCCTCCTCTCCCTCGCTCTCTCTCTCTCACGGCCGAACACCACCCTCGCCGCCGTTCGCCACAGCAGCTGTCTCCGGCCACCCCTCGCTCCCCCGACTAGCTCAGAAGCTCCGCCACGACCCCCTCTTCCTCCCCACCGCTCCACGGTCCTCCAGAAGCCCTGCATCGCCGCCACGTCGCCGTTCCCCTCTTCGGGCTCCGACCATCGTCGCCGTCGAATTCGTCGTCTCCAGCGCGTCCCCGAGCCCGCTAACCATCCCTGCAGCTCCGCGGTGAGCCCCCGGATCGTTTCCCCCTTCTCCCCTGGTCTCTCCCGACCTCTAGGCCCTAGCCCCACCTTGGCCGAGAGCTCCACGCCGCCGGCGATGTCGCCGTCGTGGCCACGGTCACCGTAGCACCCAACCGAGCACACTATCGTGCTCCACACCTCACTAGGATCACGCAGCACACACTAACGCCTCCCAAACCCCCTGCAACATCGATCCCGACCGCACCCGAACTCCGGCGGCCGCAGCCGAGCTCGCCGCCGTCGACTCCGGCCACCCCAGGCCCAGCCACGGCCACCGTTCGACGCGCGGGAGCAAGAGCTTTCCAACGAGCCCAAGCACGGCCTCACCCGTGCCCTGTAGCGCGATCCCGCGTCGCGCCGCCGTCTCGGGCCTCGCCGGCGTCACGTCGCCGGTGGGTTTGACCCACTTTGACCACGACAGGACACCCCCTGAGTCCCTGACAGGTGGGCCCAGCCTTGTATCTAATTAGGATTAGTGCTAACCACTGTTAGTTAACCCCCTGACACTGACCAGTGGGCCCCAGCGCCACTAATCCCTAATTAGGATTAATTTAAACCTGTTAAACCCCCCTGTCACTGACGTGTGGCCCCCACACGTCAGGTTTGACCCCAGACAGCCGCAGTTGACCACTGACGTCATGCTGACGTCATGCTGGCGCAATAATTATAATTTCTGGATTTAATTTAAATCAGGAAATTCCAGAATATTATTTAAACTTCAAAAAATTCATAACTTTTATTCTGTAACTCCAAATTGGACAAATTATATATGAAAAATGATCAGAAAAATCCAATCTATCCATCTGTACTATTTTCATGCATGATCAAACAAGTTAAATTGATGTTTTAAGCAGAACAAGGAAAAGCACTTAAAGAGGCCATGTTTGAGTTTGAAATTTGAATCTTTGATTCAAATTTGTTCAAACCCTTCTGGTTTTAGTTGCATTAGCCCAACACACT
Organism: Triticum aestivum; assembly: GCF_018294505.1. NCBI lineage: Eukaryota > Viridiplantae > Streptophyta > Magnoliopsida > Poales > Poaceae > Triticum > Triticum aestivum. Next base: position 483,371,285 of record NC_057801.1, on the reverse strand, counting down.
CATATTGCCATGTTTCATGCATGCATCATATTGTTGCACATTGTTTGGTGATGCTTGTGTATCGATGTCCTTTGCGACAGGTTCTGCCCCCGAGGAGTACCGTGATTACCCTAACGAAGAACCGTATCAGTGCGTCGAACCATCAGGCAAGCAACCAACCATTTGATCATATCGATACAATCCCATGTTCTCGCTCCTGCTCTTTTTTACTGCACTAAGACAACACGTTTCAAACTGCTGTGTGCTACGGTAGTTGAACCCATTTCCTCTGCATGACCTGTCATTGCCACAGTAACTAGATGAAACCCACTAGCATGTGTAGGAGTTGATTGAGCCATGTGTATGTGTTGTTCCTACCTTGCTATGCCTGCTATGCTTAGAGTCGTGTCAGGTCTGGTTCATCTGGGTGATGGGCTAGAGTGAAATGTTAATGTCGGTAATGAGGGTGGTGTGGTGAACACGATTTGGTAAAGGTATCGATGAGAGGCCATGTAGGAGTACATGGTGGGTTGTTTCATTGAAGCCGACCTTAAGCACTGAGATCTGTATATGTGATTTAAGATACAGCTACTACCATGCATTGGGCCCTGAAATATGACCCCGCTCGACTTCTTATTCACCCTAGCTCTCTGTCCAGGAGTTGCAAGTAGTTTCTGGTGTTTGTAGCCTACTGGAGGCTGTGGACAGCGCTGACCGTAGGGGTGGGCTGTGATGCGGTAGGTACGTGGCCGGGTGTACCGAATACCCGTTAGGTATCTCGGGAACCTTGTTCACATCGTTCGGGGCCGTATGGGAAACCTCGGCCGGACTCCCTGCGGATGGAACCTGAATAGGTGATAAACCTGGACTAGAGGCTTAAGTGTTTAGGTAGGTCGTGGTCTACACCCACGTCGGCTTTTGTTTGAAGTCTGCTGAGCACATGTCGTGTGCAGACGCTAAGTGGTGGAAACATGTATGAAGAAGTACACCCCTGCAGGGTTATCATAATCTATTCGAATAGTCGCGTCCGCGGTAAAGGACTACTTGGTTGCCGATACAGTTCATAGGCAAGTAAATGGAAACTACTAAAAGCCTCAAGATAAGTGTGAGTGCCGAGGATGGCTCTTCCGTAGGAAGACGAAGGTGGATCCTCGGTAGTGTATTGAAGTGGTGAGTAGTGGACTCGTGTGCGCAAAACCATTTCAAGTTGGAGTATCGTAGGATAGTCTAGCCAAGAGTCAAAGCTGGCTTGCTGCAATAACTCCACCAACCCTTCTTGATAATATGCATGTATGTAGGATCTGATGTAAGTCTTGCTGAGTACCTTTGTACTCATGTTGCTATAATCTACATTTTTACAGAAGACGCTGCAACCCCTTCTGATGGGTTCTATGTAGACGTTGACATCAACGAGTAGGCTAAGGACCCAGGTGGTGACCCTGAGCTTGTGATGGACCACGTAGTATAGCTAGGCTTTCCAAGCCTCTTTTATTTTACTAGTTGTCTGTACTCAGACAATGTACTTCCGCTGCTGGTTTGTATGACTGTATGACTTGTATGTTGGGTCGCGAGACCCGTACCTTTGTGTAAGATATGTATGGCTCCCTGAGCCTTAAATAAAGTACTTGTGTCGTAGAGTCATGTTGTGATGCTTCGTTGTATTTGCACATATCGAGCATATTGTGTGTATGATTGAAATGCTTGGTATGTGTGGGATCTGACTATCTAGTTGTTTATCTTTAGTAGCCTCTCTTACCGGGAAATGTCTCCTAGTGTTACCGCTGAGCCATGGTAGCTTGCTACTGCTCTGGAACACTTAGGTTGGCCGGCATGTGTACTTCTTCGTTCCTGTGTCTGTCCCTTCGGGGAAATGTCACGCTTTGAGTACCGGAGTCCTGTTAGCCCGCTACAGCCCGGTTTACCGGAGTCCTGCTAGCCCAGTGCTACAGCCCGGACCCATTTGCTGATGACCGACACGTTCGGAGCTGGGTCATGGATGCCTGTCCCTGTAAGTCTGTGCCACTTTGGGTTTACGACTAGTCATGTCAGCCCGGGCTCCTTATCATATGGATGCTAGCGACACTATCATATACGTGAGCCAAAAGGCGCAAACGGTCCCGGGCAAAGGTAAGGCGACTCCCGTGGGAATACCGTGCGTGAGGCCGCAAAGTGATATGAGGTGTTACCGGCTAGATCGATGTGACATCGAGTCGGGGTCCTGACAGCGTTGGCATCAGAGCCGGACTGCCTGTAGGTTCTCCAAGCCAAACTGGTCGATGTTGAGTCTAGAAATTCCTTAGTTATATGTAGGGGAATTGTTTGTGGGTTGGAACGTAAGGCTCTTTTTACTCCTTTATCTTATGACCTTCTGATCTGAGTCAGTCCATTCTTCCACCGGGGGTTAAGGAATTAGGATCTGTTCTCTCTATCAGGATCACGAGTTACTAATCAGTAGTACCTTATAAGTTTGATGGTTACAAGCCTAGTTCAGTTCTACTACCACATTATGTTGCTAGAATGGTTTCAGAACTTTGATATGATGATGTTGAGTGTGTACGAAATCCTTTGTCAAATGTCTCAAAATCCTTTTTGAGCATTTACAGCTGTTATGCTGCCGAAATTTTGCTAGAAATTCTAATGCCTTTGCATTATGATTGTGCTTTCAGATGGCCACTCGCGACCTCAATCAAGTGGTTCGCCTGACTCGATGTCTAGATGTACCCGGCCATACTGCCAAGTTGGTCAGGGTAATGACTGAGGCTGGATACCGCTGGTATCCCGAGTACACGGTCGAAGAGAAATTCCGAGATTTTAATCAAAGCCAGTATCTCTGCACTGTCAGGATATTTCCATCTTATCCTGGATCCACCGAGCCTCTTCACTGCTCCTATGGACTCGGGGTTACTATTGAGATGGCTGTGCAGGACGCCGCCTACTCTATGATGACCATTATGCGAGTCAGATCTGGTTTAGTTCGGGACTCTGGTTTCCGGTATATGCCAGGATCACTTCCGGGAGCACAAGGGTATCTCCAGGCTATTTATGCTGACCCCACTCAGGAGGATTCACGGACTCGCACCACTGCTGAGATGCTCGAGGATAAGGACCGTGAAAATCGGGCCTTGAGGTTAGAGCTCTTCAATACCCGTGCTGACCACTGGGCCACATTGACTCGGTTCGCACCGGCGGTGCAAGCTGGATATTCAGATATGCGCGATCTCTATCCTGTGAGATCTGCTCTGCCAGACGTGATGGGTTGGCGTGATGTAGGAGGCATCACCCCACCTCGCGGTCCCCGCAGGCCACCGTCTGTTGGTCCAAGGCCTCATCCTAGCCCCTATGGTCCACAAGCTCCGCGAGACCGTCTGTTTCCGGATGATCATGTTGAACTTCCAGGCTATGGAGGCGACTTCTACGAGGACTACTACGGATCGGTCTGAGTTAGTGGTAGTATCACTAGTTCGCACTAGCTGTGTCTTCTATCGTCCCGCGTGACTCGTGGGATATGACCTAGTTTGTACTCTTTCCGGAGGTGTAGAAAAATAATGTATAGGAGCTTGGGATGCCTCCGATGAGATGTAATCCTCTTTTCACCGTATTAGTACTTTGTTTGGTCTTGTACTAAACCCTGTATGGTGTGTATGACGATGGAATAAAAGAAGCAGTTACTGTATCTACCATGTCATACGGATGATCATCTTGCATTCCGAGTTATTCCTTACATTATGTATCCTATGTCGGAATTTTATCATCCTGACTAAATCATTGTCTTGTTTACCTAGGATGGTCAACACGCGCACTAACCCTGCTCCTCAAGAGCAGGCCGAAGGCAGTGAAGTCAGGGATACAAATCTGCCTCATCCTCCTTCACTAGCCGAGGTTATGATGGAAGCTGAGAGAAACAAGCGGGAGACCAACCGTTTGTTGGAGCGTATTGAACAGAACACAGCACACCATCAGAGGACTAACGTGGTGTCACTCAGTGATTTTATCAAATTACATCCACCCACGTTCCACCACTCCGTCGAGCCTCTCGACGCTGATGACTGGCTTCGCAGTATCGCTCACAAACTGCGTTCTGCGCTGGTAGCGGAGGCTGACAAGGTCACCTTTGCTGCATATCATCTTGAAGGCCCCGTCAGTCTATGGTGGGAGAATTATGGAGCTATGCGCCCAGCAGACCATGTCACTACTTGGGCTGAATTCAGCGAGGCTTTCCGTGAACATCACATTCTGGAGGGTCTCATGGACCGTAAACGTGAGGAATTCTGCAATTTCACCCAAGGCCGACTTTCTGTGGATGTTTATAGCAGGGAGTTTGGTAATCTCGCACGATATGCAACCGAGGAAGTTTCTACTGACGCCAAGAAGCAAGCAAGGTTCCGTAAGGGACTTAGTCCTGAGCTTCGCCGCGACCTCCGTCTGCATGAGTGCACATCTTTTCAGAAACTTGTCAATAAAGCCATCAGTGCTGAAACTGGTCAGACTGACTATGACGCAACACGCAAGCATGGCCGCGACATGGGTTCCTCATCCGGTGCTGGTCCTCAGAAGCGCCGCGTGTGGGTACCCAACACCGCCCTGCCACCCAGGTTCACACCGAGGCCATCTTTCCAGGCGCCTCGCCCTGTTCAACAGTCTGCACCGGCCAAGCCCTATGGGGGTCCAACTAACAATGCTCCTCCACGTACCAGTTCCGTGACTTGTTTCAAGTGTGGGGAATCTGGTCACTATATGCGTGAGTGTCCCCAGACCAACCCCAATCAATCTGCTAAAGCTGTTGGCCGTGGCAAGCCGATAGGAAAAATATTTCACGCCAGACCGGTCACCGCTTCACGTGGCCATGTCAACTGTATCTCTGCCGAAGAAGCTCAAGAGGATCCCAACGTCGTTCTCGGTACGCTTCTTGTTAATTGCCACCCGGCATCTGTTCTTTTCGATACAGGAGCCTCTCATTCTTTTATATCCGAAAATTATGCTCGTTTGCATAACGTTGCATTCTATGACATGCCATCTACTATGGAAATTTCTACCCCTGGTTCTAGATGGCAGACCTCTAGGGTAAGTTATGGAAATGAAATCCAAGTCGACAGACTTGTTTTTCTCGCGTCTTTGATAGCCCTTAAATCTTCAGATATTAATATCATTTTGGGTATGGACTGGATGTCAGCTCATCAAGCCAAAATTGATTGCTTCTCAAGGACTGTTCAACTCACCCATCCTTCGGGGAAGATAGTCAATGTTTTGACCCGAATAGCCAAGCGACAATTATATTCTCTTAACGCTAGCCCTTTGCCAGACCTTGAGGACATTCCGGTAGTCCGTGATTTCCCGGATGTCTTTCCAGAGGAATTGCCAGGTGTTCCACCTGACAGGGATGTTGAGTTCGTAATCGACCTCATCCCCGGAACCGTTCCGATTGCTAGAAGACCTTATAAGATGGCACCACTAGAACTAGCCGAGCTTAAGAAACAACTCGATGAATCCTTGAAAAAGGGTTTCATCTGCCCTAGTTCATCTCCGTGGGCTTGCCCCGTCCTATTCGCCAAGAAGAAGGATGGTACGGACCGGATGGTTGTAGACTACCGACCTGTCAATTTGGTCACAATCAAGAACAAATATCCACTTCCCAGGATCAACGATCTGTATGATCAGCTCGCTGGATCCTCAGTCTTCTCCAAGATGGATTTGAGGTTGGGCTACCATCAAATCAAAATCAGAAACGGGGACATTCCTAAAACGGCCTTTGTTACTCGTTATGGCCAATACGAGTACACCGTCATGTCCTTCGGTTTAACCAACGCTCCAGCCACCTTTTCTCGGTTAATGAACTCAATCTTCATGGAGTATCTGGATAAATTCGTCGTAGTTTATCTCGATGATATACTCATCTACTCCAAGAACGAGGAAGAACATGCCGAACATCTAAGGCTAGTGTTGAAGAAACTTCGAGAGCATCGCCTTTATGCCAAATTTTCTAAATGTGAATTCTGGTTGTCAGAAGTGACCTATCTGGGTCATGTAATATCTGGTAAAGGTATTGCTGTTAATCCTGAGCGAGTTCAAGCCGTCCTTAATTGGACTCCACCTGAATCGGTCAAGCAAGTTCGGAGTTTTCTAGGCTTAGCGAGCTATTGTCGTCGCTTTGTCGAGAACTTCTCCAAAGTTGCTAAACCTCTAACCGAACTCCTCAAGAAAGATAAGAAGTTCGAATGGACTCCACAATGTGAGCACAGCTTTCAGGAACTGAAAAGACGCCTGACCTCTGCTCCCGTACTGGTACCGCCAGACTTTTCCAAGGACTTTGTTATCTACTGCGACGCCTCGCGACAAGGACTAGGTTGCATTCTTATGCAAGATCGACACGTAATTGCTTACGCTTCACGGCAATTGCACCCACATGAGGAGAATTATCCTACTCATGATCTAGAGCTTGCAGCCGTAGTCTATGCACTTAAGACCTGGCAACATTACCTCCTCGGTAATCGTTGCGAAATATTCACTGATCACCAAAGTCTGAAGTATATTTTCACCCAACCGGATTTGAATCTCCGGCAGAGACGTTGGGTTGAATTGATCACAGACTTCGACTTAGGAATAACTTACACCCCAGGGAAAGCCAACGTCATGGCTGATGCGCTAAGTCGTAAATCTTATTGTAACAACCTGATGCTACAACAAAGTCAACCGCTCCTCCATGAGGAATTTCGGAAGCTTAACCTTCACATTGTACCTCAAGTTTTTCTTTCCACCTTGGTAGCAAAACCTACTCTTACGGATCAAATCATCGCTGCCCAAAGGCGAGATAAGGGAATATCTAAAATCAAAGAGAACATTGCTAGCGGAGGTGCTAGTTGTTTCTCCACAAATGATCATGGTGTTGTGTACTTTGAGAACCGTCTAGTGGTTCCCAAGAACCAGCATCTACGGCAATTGATCCTTAAGGAAGCTCATGAATCTCCTCTCACCATTCATCCCGGTAGTACTAAGATGTATCAGGACCTACGCCAGAGGTTCTGGTGGACTAGGATGAAGAGAGAAATTGCTCAGTTTATTGCTAATTGCGACGTCTGTCGTCGTGTAAAAGCAGAGCACCAACGGCCTGCTGGCACCCTTCAACCCTTAGCTATTCCTGAATGGAAATGGGATAAAATTGGTATGGATTTCATTACCGGTTTTCCCAGGACCAAGAGAGGGAATAATGCTATTTTCGTCGTGGTCGATCGTCTTTCCAAAGTAGCTCATTTCTTGCCTGTTCGTGAGAATATAACCGCTAGTCAGCTGGCAGACTTATACATCTCCCGAATAGTGTCCCTCCATGGTGTTCCTTTGGAAATCAACTCGGATCGAGGAAGTCTTTTCACCTCTCGATTTTGGGAAAGTTTCCAAAATACTATGGGGACTCGTCTCTCCTTTAGCACCGCCTTCCACCCTCAGTCGAGTGGTCAAGTGGAACGCGTCAACCAAATTCTAGAAGACATGCTTCGAGCCTCTGTTATCTCATTCGGAATGGACTGGGAGAAGTGCCTTCCATTTGCCGAATTCGCTTACAACAACAGCTATCAATGTAGCTTGGGTAAAGCCCCTTTTGAAGTTCTCTATGGACGACGGTGTCGAACACCCCTTAACTGGTCAGAGACCGGGGAAAGACAATTCTTTGGCCCGGACATGATTCAGGAAGCAGAAGAACAAGTTCGCATCGTTCGTGAAAAGTTGAAAACAGCCCAATCTCGTCAAAAGAGTCAATATGACCGAAAACATAAGGCTATGACTTTCGAGGTTGACGAGAAGGCTTATCTTCGGGTCACCCCTCTGAAGGGAAACCATCGTTTCGGTATCAAAGGCAAATTGGCTCCTCGTTACATTGGACCTTTTCGCATTCTCGCCAAACGAGGAGAAGTTGCCTACCAGTTGGAACTACCTCCGCACCTCTCCAGAGTCCACGATGTCTTTCACGTTTCTCAACTCAGGCGTTGCTTCTCGGATCCTATCCGTGAAGTGGACCATGAAACGCTTGATCTTCAAGATAATCTTACATATCGAGAGTACCCCGTTCGTATCCTCGATCAAGCCGAACGTACCACCCGACGTCATAATATCAAGTTTCTCAAGGTTCAATGGTCGCACCATTCTGAGGATGAAGCAACTTGGGAAAGGGAGGATCGTCTTCGACTCGAGTATCCCGCCTTCCTCCCGGAGGAACCCAAATCTCGGGACGAGATTCTTTTGAGTGGGGGTGAGTTGTCACACCCTAGCTAGTCATGCATTAGAGTGTTGCATCATGTTTACTCTTTCATCAGAAACTTGAAATGGGGATCTGTAAAACCCTCAGAATCATTTTTGAAAATGATCCAAATAAAAATTTCTCCAAAAGGGTCCAAGAAAATGCTCATGTTGCTCTCTGAAAATATTGGACAGAGATAAAAATCAAACCAATATTTTTAAGAGCTCATAGGTATTTATTTTGGGCATTTGGAATTAATGCATAATTATTTGCTTTGGAAATATATTATTTATATATATTAATATATGTCCAAATATTATGCCACTTATGAAGGAGCTCTGGAATAATATATCTAGCTCCTGCAAAAATTGGCATAAGGAAATAAAATGATTTAATATTTTATTTAAATCAAAACAAATGTCAGAAATTAGAAAACAGAAAATAATTAACAGGAGGAGCTTACCTGGGCTCCTCCACTGTGCGGCCCAGCCAGCTGGCTGGCCCAGCCAGCAGCCGGCCCAGCCCATCTCCCTCCTCTGTCGTCTTCGTCCCGACAGAGGGAGGGGAGTGTGGCCGGCGCGCGCGCGCCACCGCGCCACGCCACCTCTCTCCCTGCCTGCCTGCCCTCCCCTCCTCGCCTCGATGCCCTGGACGACGCCACGCCTCCCCCCTGCTCTCTCTCACTCTCCCCCGGCTCTTCCCTCCTCTCCCTCGCTCTCTCTCTCACACGGCCGAACACCACCGTCGCCGCCGTTCGCCACAGCAGCCGTCTCCGGCCACCCCTCGCTCCCCCGACTAGCTCAGAAGCTCCGCCACGACCCCCTCTTCCTCCCCACCGCTCCACGGTCCTCCAGAAGCCCTGCATCGCCGCCACGTCGCCGTTCCCCTCTTCGGGCTCCGACCATCGTCGCCGTCGAATTCGTCGTCTCCAGCGCGTCCCCGAGCCCGCTAACCATCCCTGGAGCTCCGCGGTGAGCCCCCGGATCGTTTCCCCCTTCTCCCCTGGTCTCTCCCGACCTCTAGGCCCTAGCCCCACCTTGGCCGAGAGCTCCACGCCGCCGGCGATGTCGCCGTCATGGCCACGGTCACCGTAGCACCCAACCGAGCACACTATCGTGCTCCACACCTCACTAGGATCACGCAGCACACACTAACGCCTCCCCAAACCCCCTGCAACATCGATCCCGACCGCACCCGAACTCCGGCGGCCGCAGCCGAGCTCGCCGCCGTCGACTCCGGCCACCCCAGGCCCATCCACGGCCACCGTTCGACGCGCGGGAGCAAGAGCTTTCCAACGAGCCCAAGCACGGCCTCGCCCGTGCCCTGTAGCGCGATCCCGCGTCGCGCCGCCGTCTCGGGCCTCGCCGGCGTCACGTCGCCGGTGGGTTTGACCCACTTTGACCACGACAGGACACCCCGTGAGTCCCTGACAGGTGGGCCCAGCCCTGTAGCTAATTAGGATTAGTGCTAACCACTGTTAGTTAACCCCCTGACACTGACCAGTGGGCCCCAGCGCCACTAATCCCTAATTAGGATTAATTTAAACCTGTTAAACCCCCCTGTCACTGACGTGTGGCCCCCACACGTCAGGTTTGACCCCAGACAGCCGCAGTTGACCATTGACGTCATGCTGACGTCATGCTGGCGCAATAATTATAATTTCTGGATTTAATTTAAATCAGGAAATTCCAGAATATTATTTAAACTTCAAAAAATTCATAACTTTTATTCTGTAACTCCAAATTGGACAAATTATATATGAAAAATGATCAGAAAAATCCAATCTATCCATCTGTACTATTTTCATGCATGATCAAACAAGTTAAATTGATGTTTTAAGCAGAACAAGGAAAAGCACTTAAAGAGGCCATGTTTGAGTTTGAAATTTGAATCTTTGATTCAAATTTGTTCAAACCCTTCTGGTTTTAGTTGCATTAGCCCAACACACTCATATTGCCATGTTTCATGCATGCATCATATTGTTGCACATTGTTTGGTGATGCTTGTGTATCGATGTCCTTTGCGACAGGTTCTGCCCCCGAGGAGTACCGTGATTACCCTAACGAAGAACCGTATCAGTGCGTCGAACCATCAGGCAAGCAACCAACCATTTGATCATATCGATACAATCCCATGTTCTCGCTCCTGCTCTTTTTTACTGCACTAAGACAACACGTTTCAAACTGCTGTGTGCTACGGTAGTTGAACCCATTTCCTCTGCATGACCTGTCATTGCCACAGTAACTAGATGAAACCCACTAGCATGTGTAGGAGTTGATTGAGCCATGTGTATGTGTTGTTCCTACCTTGCTATGCCTGCTATGCTTAGAGTCGTGTCAGGTCTGGTTCATCTGGGTGATGGGCTAGAGTGAAATGTTAATGTCGGTAATGAGGGTGGTGTGGTGAACACGATTTGGTAAAGGTATCGATGAGAGGCCATGTAGGAGTACATGGTGGGTTGTTTCATTGAAGCCGACCTTAAGCACTGAGATCTGTATATGTGATTTAAGATACAGCTACTACCATGCATTGGGCCCTGAAATATGACCCCGCTCGACTTCTTATTCACCCTAGCTCTCTGTCCAGGAGTTGCAAGTAGTTTCTGGTGTTTGTAGCCTACTGGAGGCTGTGGACAGCGCTGACCGTAGGGGTGGGCTGTGATGCGGTAGGTACGTGGCCGGGTGTACCGAATACCCGTTAGGTATCTCGGGAACCTTGTTCACATCGTTCGGGGCCGTATGGGAAACCTCGGCCGGACTCCCTGCGGATGGAACCTGAATAGGCGATAAACCTGGACTAGAGGCTTAAGTGTTTAGGTAGGTCGTGGTCTACACCCACGTCGGCTTTTGTTTGAAGTCTGCTGAGCACATGTCGTGTGCAGACGCTAAGTGGTGGAAACATGTATGAAGAAGTACACCCCTGCAGGGTTATCATAATCTATTCGAATAGTCGTGTCCGCGGTAAAGGACTACTTGGTTGCCGATACAGTTCATAGGCAAGTAAATGGAAACTACTAAAAGCCTCAAGATAAGTGTGAGTGCCGAGGATGGCTCTTCCGTAGGAAGACGAAGGTGGATCCTCGGTAGTGTATTGAAGTGGTGAGTAGTGGACTCGTGTGCGCAAAACCATTTCAAGTTGGAGTATCGTAGGATAGTCTAGCCAAGAGTCAAAGCTGGCTTGCTGCAATAACTCCACCAACCCTTCTTGATAATATGCATGTATGTAGGATCTGATGTAAGTCTTGCTGAGTACCTTTGTACTCATGTTGCTATAATCTACATTTTTACAGAAGACGCTGCAACCCCTTCTGATGGGTTCTATGTAGACGTTGACATCAACGAGTAGGCTAAGGACCCAGGTGGTGACCCTGAGCTTGTGATGGACCACGTAGTATAGCTAGGCTTTCCAAGCCTCTTTTATTTTACTAGTTGTCTGTACTCAGACAATGTACTTCCGCTGCTGGTTTGTATGACTGTATGACTTGTATGTTGGGTCGTGAGACCCGTACCTTTGTGTATGATATGTATGGCTCCCTGAGCCTTAAATAAAGTACTTGTGTCGTAGAGTCATGTTGTGATGCTTCGTTGTATTTGCACATATCGAGCATATTGTGTGTATGATTGAAATGCTTGGTATGTGTGGGATCTGACTATCTAGTTGTTTATCTTTAGTAGCCTCTCTTACCGGGAAATGTCTCCTAGTGTTACCGCTGAGCCATGGTAGCTTGCTACTGCTCTGGAACACTTAGGCTGGCCGGCATGTGTCCTTCTTCGTTCCTGTGTCTGTCCCTTCGGGGAAATGTCACGCTTTGAGTACCGGAGTCCTGTTAGCCTGCTACAGCCCGGTTTACCGGAGTCCTGCTAGCCCAGTGCTACAGCCCGGACCCATTTGCTGATGACCGACACGTTCGGAGCTGGGTCATGGATGCATGTCCCTGTAAGTCTGTGCCACTTTGGGTTTACGACTAGTCATGTCAGCCCGGGCTCCTTATCATATGGATGCTAGCGACACTATCATATACGTGAGCCAAAAGGCGCAAACGGTCCCGGGCAAAGGTAAGGCGACTCCCGTGGGAATACCGTGCGTGAGGCCGCAAAGTGATATGAGGTGTTACCGGCTAGATCGATGTGACATCGAGTCGGGGTCCTGACAATTGTCTTCGGCACTGCAAGGCGGGTTCCTCCTCCGAATAATTCATAGAAGATTGTGAACACCAGGATAGTGTCCGACTCTGCAAAATAATTTCCACATACCACCGTAGAGAGAATAATATTTACGCAAGTTCAATCTACTGACGTACTTCGTAGCGTGATGTCACACCACTGCCAAGCCTTTACTCATATTGTTTTTATTGTACCACCTCAGCGCGTTTAGCGAAGCGGTTTCCTTGGCACGTCTTGTCGAAGCAGTGATCGTGTTCCCCTTATTCCGGGATTCCCATCAATACGGACGTGGGTAACCCAACCGCGCCATTGATTGCGGCGCTTGGGAGATAAGCGAGTTTTATCAGGCCGGTGGGGACACATGTTTTTGTTCGCCCATATAAGGGGATAAAGACCCAACCCTTTTACCTGCGCCTTCTTCCTCCTTGGCTTATCCATCTCTGCGAACTCGAGCTCCAGCGCCCAAGTCCGCTCTTCTCACCTCAACCTTCTCCAACTTTGTCCGGAGCGGGAGGCAAGTGGATGGCCTCCTCCGTTACGGAGGGGCACATCCAGAAGCTGCGCAGCGCCGGATATTTGTCCAGCAACATCGCGCATCGGCTCCCCGATGAGGGAGAGCTCATCCCCACCCCCGGGCCCCATGAGAGGGTAGTATTTCTTACCCATTTCCTCCGCGGACTGGGCTTCCCACTCCATCCCTTTGTCCGGGGGCTCATGTTCTACTACGGCCTGGATTTCCACGATCTGGCCCTAATTTCATCCTCAAAATCTCGGTGTTTATCGTCGTGTGTGAGGCCTTCCTCTGCATCCAGCCCCACTTCGGCTTGTAGCTCAAGACCTTCAGTGTCAAGCCGAAGGTTGTGAAGGGCAGCCAAGTGGAGTGCGGAGGCTCCATGGTGGGCAGGATGTCCAACGTTACTTGGCTTGAGGGCACTTTCGTGGAAACCATCAAGGGGTGGCAATCGGGGTGGTTCTACATCACCGAGCCGCGTGACCCTGAATGGGCAGCGGCCCTTGAATTCAGATCTGGCATCCCCACACGGCTCACCTCCTGGAAAGAGAGCGGCCGGACTTGGGGTGATTCGGAGGAGCTGACCGGACTCCAAGCCTGTATCCAAAAGCTAGTGGACAAGAAGCTCAAGCTTGTCAACGTAGTCCAGGTCATGCTCATTCGCCAGATTCTCCCGTGCCAACGACGGGGCTTCAACATGTGGGAGTTCGATCCGGCGCAGCACCAGACTTTGAGCGGGCTCTTCGACACTACGTAAGAAGATGTCTCGAAGGTGCTGTTCAAAGGCGCCGAGACTCCCGCTTCTGCTACCGAAGATCGCGAATTCAGCTCGCAGCGTCCGGCTGACGAGGTAAGCGATTTTGTCCTTTACGGGACGCTTGTTTTCCATAGTTTGACTCTATGCGGGATCTAAACTCCCTTTCCTTTGACAGGGCTGGCTGGCGAAGGCCGAGAAGACTATCTGTCCGGCCCCATTGCCAGAGGACCCAGCAGACGCCCGCCTAACAGGGTTGCTGGCTCCGGCACCCCACGTGGTGCTGGAGAAGAAGGCCAAGACAAAGTCCATGGGGAGTCGGAAGAGTTCCTGTTTTCAGGTGCTATCGGATGACGACTCTGAGGCCGACTCCTCTCACCAAGGTGAGGAGGAGAAGAAGAAAGCCTCTTCCCCAGTGGGGGGAGGGAAGAAAAGGAAGGCCTCTCCAACGAGGAAGGCCGAAGGGTCCAATAAGGGAAAAACTCTTCCCCCGGACTGCTCTGCCAACGCTAGTGACGACGACGAGGACTGGCCTCCAAGGGCCAAGCCCCAGGTGAGATCGTGAGTATCCGGACTCCAGAATAACTTCATGGTTTTTCTTTTTTGCCACACAATGTCTTTCTAATGCCGCATACAACCCTGCAGTCCGCCCAAGGACGATCTTCCCGCTTCATCGAGCGGGTCCTTAGGTGCGTCGGATATGGATTCTCTTCCGACCGCCTCCACCCCCCGTGACACGGATGATGCCGAGGTGGGATCCCGGGAAGGGACCTGCCAGGAGGAGGAGGCCCCGGAGGTGTCGCAGGACAACCTCCCGGACTTTGCACCGGACTCGGCTCCGGATCCCATAGTGGCTCCGGAGTCCGGCGGGCGGCCCTGTCATAAGAAGGGCAAGACCGTGACGCCGGCAGCCTCCGTCCAACCGGAGACGGCGGATAGCTTGCTGGAGGCGCTCAATGGCGCCTCCATCAAAGAGGAACACCGCACTGTTATGAGTGCGGTGATTCAGAAGGTGCAGCTTGCCAAGAGCGGGCTGACCGAAGCCTGCAGCAGCCTTCTAACAGGCTTTGAGGTAAGAATTTTGATATATGTAAAATAGTACCGCATACACAGTAGCCCCTGATGCTCGGTTCGGTGTTCGGAAAGAAAAGCCGGACTGAGGATCTAAAAAGATATACGCAGGAGTCATAAAAAATATGTCAATATGGGATTGTAGGCTGCGCTGCTAACCTCTGCCGCACTGACTGCGGAGGTCAATACTTTGAAGGAAAGCCTCGAGCGGTCCGAGAATGAGTTCGGCCATGCCAAGAAGCAGCTCGAGGACAAGGAAGGTGAGTAACACCTTATTAAAATTGTACCTTACAGAAAAGGATTTTGGTTGCAAAAAGAATGACAAGGATAACGTGGGTATTGCAGGGGCCACTAACGAGGTGGCAACCCTAAAAGAGGCGGTGGCCGCGGCCAAACGCAATGCGGCCGCGGAGTGCACTGAGCGAGAGAAACAGGAGGCGCGGGTGGCGGAGGTACAGCAAGAGCTCCAGGATCTCGTGAAAAACATGAGAGCCTGGAGCGTGACTCGAAGACTCGAGAGTCTGAGCTTGCAACGGCTCTTGAAAGTGCCAAAGCCGCTAAGGCCGAAGCCTACAAGGCCCTCCAAGAAATCAAGGCGTTGAAGAAAATAGCAGCAGGTAAGGCATTTTTCATGCAAAGTAAGCATGTGAGTGTTAATTACCTGTTGCTTACCCGAATTCGGAGCTCTCCAGGAGCGTTCGCAGATCTTCCTCGCAGCGTGTCCAATGCTGCCGCGTTCTACCGGGCCGAGGAGGGGAGCTCGACGGAGAAGGTCTTTTGGTCTCAGTATGCTGAGGCCGGACATCCGATGCCCCTTAGCGACCAGCTGAAGCAGCTGGTCGAGCTCCACAAGGCGGCCGAACAGGCCATGAAGGGCCTCATAGTTCGGCTGTAGCCTAAGTAGGCCATGCCTGGGAGCTACTTCGGCCTGGTGCGGTGGCTGGTGGATGCGTGCCCATGGGTTGAAGTCATCAAGCACTCCGCCTGTATTGAAGGTGCCCGTCAGGCCCTTGCCCGCGCAAAGGTGCACTGGGGCAAGATGGATGCCCAGAAGCTCGTGACGGACCCGCCACCGCAGGGCAAGGAGCATCGCACGCCTGAGATGTATTATAAGAGTGTGCTGAAGGGCGCCCGCACTATTGCGGGTGAGTGCTCCAAAGATGTAATATTTGAGTAGACTCGCGTTTTGTTATCCTGTGCGCTGAAAACTTAGTTCATGTGCGCTAAGCAACGCATTTTAATTTAAAATATTACCTTCTGTGCGGCTGTTTTACAAATTTGACAGATGGCAAGTCGTCGGCTTCAGCCCCCATGCCACGAGTGTTGGGGTGTTCGGGATAAATTTGAGCACTCTTGTTCCCATATTTGGGTCCATCTAGGGAGGCGCTCAACACAACGAACAAGGCAACCGGACTTATAATGCTTGACCACTGTCACTTAGCCATAGAATTCTATAATTTTAAATTTCGGCAAAGCCCCTAGTCTTCGGAAGGCCGAATTTGGGGCGCTATCCACGACTGGGCCGGACAAAGTCGGCTCCTCGCTCTAAGCGGCATAAGTCTTTAAGGACTCGCAAAAAACCTCTCGAACAGCGAGTAGCTCTCGCCTCATCATGACGGTCAGTTTTAGCTTTCTCCACTGAGGCGCTTGCCCAGCTCAACCGGGGTGCAATCGCAGTGGTTCTCCCAGTGCTAACTTAGCCGATACAACGGAACGTAAGGTACCAAAACATGGGAGCCGGGCAAACCCAACTATTGACCCAAGACATGATTCGGAGCCGATGCATATAATGCTATAAGTTCGGGTTGCCGCACTTGTGAAAGTGTTTGGACTTATCACACCATGATGCGGGAAACATAAGCCCCTGGTGTATTTAGCCGTACCAAAACGTACGGATGCGACATGTCACAAATGAACATATGTATAAGAGAGAAATGCAATTGGAAGCAAAAAGGTGCTGCATTACTTATTCAAGAAAAACTGCTGTAAGTGCAGAACGATACAAATGGTGCGATAAGCAAGGGATGGGACTGTTAAACATGTCCCCCTCCAGGGGTAGGCTGCGGAATGGTGCATAAAACAGATTTAATGCTCATAATGGAGACCACCTGGATATTCGTTGTAGCCTTTCTCCTTCCCTGGCTGTTGCATCGTGAGTTTGGCAGGTCTGCTGCCGGATAGGGCCTCTGACGAACGGAGTCCTGTGGGTAAAAAAAAGAAAAAAAAGAGAACGACACACTTGAGAGCCCCTGGTGTGGTTAAGCCGTATTCTGGGCCTATCGTGGTCGTGCCCCTCTCCCCATGCCCATGGTATCTT
This sequence comes from Triticum aestivum, assembly GCF_018294505.1. Classification (NCBI taxonomy): domain Eukaryota; kingdom Viridiplantae; phylum Streptophyta; class Magnoliopsida; order Poales; family Poaceae; genus Triticum; species Triticum aestivum. The sequence continues at coordinate 483,354,266 of NC_057801.1, read as the reverse complement.
CAGAGCATAATGGTGTACGCGAAGGACCAGTCTTGACGTTTTGCAGGGGCTGGCGTTGGGGCCGCACTGCTACGCGTGCTCGGAACATGCCAAGTGGTCTTGTTGTATGTTACTCCGGGCACGTTTAGCCGTGTCCGGTCGCTTAACGGCCGGACTTGAGAATTTCCTTAAGAGGCTGCACTGTACTTCTGCCGCGAGAGCCGCTATATGTTCCTCCGTTCGGAGAGAGCGTTCAGTGTTTCCGTTGACCGTTATGACTCCTTGAGGGCCTGGCATCTTGAGCTTGAGGTATGCGTAGTGTGGCACCGCGTTGAACTTTGCGAACGCGGTACGTCCGAGCAGAGCATGATAGCCGCTGCGGAACGGAACTATGTCGAAGATTAACTCCTCGCTTCGGAAGTTATTCGGGGATCCAAAGACCACTTCAAGTGTAACTGAGCCTGTACAATTGGCTTCTACACCTGGTATGACGCCTTTAAAGGCCGTCTTGGTAGGTTTAATCCTTGAGGGGTCTATGCCCATTTTGCACACTGTGTCCTGATAAAGCAGGTTCAGGCTGCTGCTGCCGTCCATTAGGACTCTGGTGAGGTGAAATCCATCGACGATTGGGTCTAGAACCAATGCGGCGAATCCGCCATGGCGGATGCTGGTGGGGTGGTCCCTTCGGTCAAAAGTGATCGGGCAGGAGGACCATGGATTGAACTTCGGGGCAGCTGGCTCCATCGCGTATACATCCCTGAGTGCACGCTTCTGCTCCCTTTTGGGTATGTGCATTGCGTATATCATGTTCACCGTCCGCACCTGTGGGGGGAAACCCTTCTGTCCTCTATTGTTCGGCGGCCGGGTCTCTTCCTCGTCATCGCTATGCAGCCCCTTGTCATTGTTTTCGGCAATTAACTTGCCTGCCTACTTGAATACCCAACAGTCCCTGTTGGTGTGGTTGGCTAGCTTTTCGGGGGTGCCGTGTATCTGGCACGAGCGGTCGAGTATTCGGTCCAAATTGGACGGACCCGGAGTAGTTCTTTTGAATGGCTTTTTCCGCTGACCAGGTTTAGAGCCTCTGAATCCGGCATTGACTGTCCTATCTTCACTGTTATCGCCGTTAATGCAGCGTTTGTTTTTGTTGCGATGCGACCTGCCATTACGGTCCTTGAAATCTGAACTGCCAGAGTTTTTGCTGAGGTTATTGCTGCGTGCTAGCCAGCTATCCTCACCCGCACAGAAGCGGGTCATGAGTGATGTGAGGGCTGCCATGGATTTCGTCTTTTCCTGTCCCAGGTGCCGGGCAAGCCACTCATCGCGGATGTTATGCTTGAAGGCTGCGAGGGCCTCCGCATCCGGACAGTCGACGATTTGGTTTTTCTTGGTTAAGAACCGTGTCCAGAATTGCCTGGCCGATTCGTCTGGCTGCTGAATTATGTGGCTTAGGTCATCAGCATCTGGTGGTCGCACATACGTGCCTTGGAAGTTGTCGAGGAATTCGGCTTCCAGGTCTTCCCAACTCCCGATTGACTCTGCTGGCAAGATGTTAAGCCAATGCCGGGCTGGTCCTTTAAGCTTGAGTGGGAGATATTTGATGGCGTGAAGATCATCACCGCGGGCCATGTGGATGTGAAGGAGATAGTCTTCGATCCAAACCGCGGGGTCTGTTGTGCCATCGTAGGACTCAATGTTCACGGGTTTAAACCCTTCGGGGATTTGATGATCCATTACTTCGTCTGTGAAGCATAGTGGGTGTGCGGCGCCTCTGTACTGGGCGATATCACGACGGAGCTCGAAAGAGCTTTGTCTATTTTGTTCGGCCCGGCCGGACTTACTGTGTCCGGCGCGACGGTTGTCGTCACATATCATGGGGCGCCCACGCGATCCATAGATTGATCTTGATTGTCTTGCCTTATCCTCCAATATATCTCGCAAGTCCGGAGCATTCCCCTGTGGCTTTGTGCTTTTCGAGCGATGTCGGGGTACGGTTCTAGTGAAGGGCCTAGGGGCCTCTCTGTCGCGACCACGGGGTGGTCGGTCAGCCGTATTTTCTGCTGGTGATGCAGGTTCATACACCTCCTCCTCTAATCGGGGGAGCAGCTTGCGTTTAGGGTAACTTTTGGAGGGGCGTTTGAGCTCATGCTCTTCAGCCGCGAGGACTTCAGTCCATCTGTCGGCTAGCAGATCTTGATCAGCTCTAAGATGTTGCTGCTTTTTCTTGAGGTTGTTTGTCGTGGCCATAAGCCTGCGTTTAAAACGCTCTTGTTCGACGGGATCCTCAGGCACGAGGAATTCGTCGTCGTCGAGGCTTGCCTCATATCCGGAGGGAGGCATATAGTCCTCTACCTCTTCTTCTGCCGCTCTCTCATGAGGGTTGGCGTCTCCGTCCTCCTGTGCTGAATCTTGCTGGAGTGGGTTGTCTTCGGCACTGTCTGGGGTGTTATTATCTCCGGTGCCGGAATCTTCATTCTTGCTGTCACGGGATTTAGAGCGGCGCCGCTGACGCCGGTGCTTGGGCTGTTTCTTAGAGGGGTCATCCTCCGCTGTTCCTTCGCCATTCCCATCCTTTGGGATATCCACCATGTATATGTCATATGATGAGGTGGCTTTCCAGTGCCCGGTAGGCGCTGGTTCTTGGTCGTCTCCGGCATCGTCGTCCATACCGTCGATGTCTTCGGAGTCGTAGTATAGCATGTCGGTTAGATCGTCGATAGTGGCTATTAAGTGGGTGGTGGGTGGGCTTTGAATTTCTTCGTCGTCCGCATCGCAACCGTCCTGACCGCAGTCCGGCCAGGGCTCTCCTGATAGCGAGAGATACTTTAGCGAACTCAAGATGTCGCCGAAAGGTGAGTGTTGAAAGATGTCCGCAGCGGTGAAATCCATGACCGTCGCCCAACCGGATTCGATTGGAGGGGGCGCGGGAGGTTCGGAGTCCGGCAAGGAGTCCGGCACCTCGGAGTTACGAGCTTCATGAGGGACAAGGTCAGTGTTCGGCTCTATCACCATAGAGGTTGCAGCTCCTGAGGCGGTGTCTAACCATCCGTCCTCGATCTGCGCAGCCGGCTCCGAATTGAAGATCGGAGCGGACTCGAGTGCGGCCTCCAGGGTACTATCCGGCTGCAGAGCTAAATCATGCCCATCGCGACAGTGCGGCGCGCTTGGCTGTGGCCCGAACCCATCAAAGATCAAGTCCCCGCGGATGTCAGCCGTGAAGTTCAAACTTCCAAATCTGACCTGACGGCCAGGGGCGTAGCTTTCGATCTACTCTAGACGGCCAAGTGAATTGGCCCGCAGTGCAAAGCCGCCGAATACGAAGATCTGTCCGGGGAGGAAGGTCTCACCCTGGACTGCGTCATTGTTGATGATCGAAGAAGCCATCGAGCCTATCAGCGACGACACAGAGGAACTCTCAATGAAAGCACCAATGTCGGTGTCAAAACCGGCGGATCTCGGTTAGGGGGTCCCGAACTGTGCGTCTAGGCGGATGGTAACACAAGACAAGGGACACGATGTTTTACCCAGGTTCGGGCCCTCTTGATGGAGGTAAAACCCTACATCCTACTTGATTAATATTGATGATGTGTGTTACAAGAGTGGATCTACCACGAGATCAAGGAGGCTAAACCCTAGAAGCTAGCCTATGGTATGATTGTTGTTCGTCCTACAGACTAAAGCCATCCGGTTTATATAGACAACGGAGAGGGCTAGGGTTACACAGAGTTGGTTACAATGGTAGGAGATCTACATATCCGTATCGCCAAGCTTGCCTTCCACGCCAAGGAAAGTCCCATCCGGACACGGGACGAAGTCTTCAATCTTGTATCTTCATAGTCTTGGAGTCCGGCCGATGATGATAGTTCGGCTATCCGGACACCCCCTAGTCCAGGACTCCCTCACTCAGGATGAGGTAACATATGCTAATACCTCTGCTATCTTCAAGAATGCTCGGTGGTAGTATCAGACTTACCTGAAGAAATGTACTTCACTGGCAAAGAAACTCATCAAATTCCCTTACGTTCTCCAAAGACACATTTACTGGACGATGACTGGGAACGCCTTGTTCTGTATTGGTCCTGAACCAAGAATGTGGTAAGGTCTATGAGCTCATTTTTTATTTTGAAGTACTATATGCTTGCGTCTTACTGTACTCTGTTCATGTAGAACAAGTGCTTAAACCTGAAGAACAATTCTTCTCATTTAAGATTCCATTGCTATCGTGCATACGACTTTGCTCTTGTATCACTGTATTTACTCATACAAACTTATTTTTAAATTGAAGGATCCAATCAAAACTCCAATGGAACAACAAGTATGTTTACGCATGTTTCTTTAACAGGTTTTCTCTTATAAATAGCTCTGTTGAATTCAATTTCAATTGTGTATACAATTGACTTCCCATATCATGCACATTACTAGCATCATCACAACAAATCCAATAGTGTTGTTGTACATGTAGACCCGTGGTACGCGTCTAAAATCTTGTTGTGTCGTGTAGTTTCCCATGCTTTGTATTCTTTCAGTGCTGCTTTGTCTTGAACTAATATGATTTGAACCGTGTCTCTACTTTGATTTGGCAAGATAGTGCAGTGACCATAGGACATAGATATATGTTTGTTTGATGCTTTTATAATGTACTACTTGGCAATAGAAGACTTGGTAGTTTAATCATGTCCACCTTACTAATGAACTGGTTCACCAAAATGAGTTTCATATACTAGTACATGCTAAACTTGTTATGTGTCTGCTTGTTTCTTTTAGAATACTGACAGAATATTGGAGAAGAGTGCCTTATTAAGCAATGGTGAAGGAAGTAATGCAAATAAGGTTCAGGATAGTGAGACATCCTTGTTGGTCTCCAAAAAAGCTGATAAAACAGCTAAGGAAAACTATCTTGAAGACAGTGAGACAACCCCAAAGTCCTGTCTTGGTTTAGTGTTCGAGTTACTAGCCACTACCGCCTTGTACAAGCTATTCACACTCACTGTCTAACTCAATTCGGTTTCTTGAGTCTCAACTAAAAGATGAAAGACATTGACCAGTTGTGCTGCGACAAGAAGCAGAAGGACTGTGATAGTCCCTGGAGCATTCAGATGCATACTTTCTGATGCAACAACAAGCGTTGGAGGATTTTAGCGCCAAACAGGACAAAGCTTATTGCCAGCATGGTGGATACCCAGGATAACATTTCTTGAGCTCTTCTGAAGTTGTTTCAGTTATTGACTTGTTTTGTTGCCGCGTTTATTTGCATTGGTGGCCAATTTAGACAGCCGGTGTATGTAATATGCTGCTTTGTTCCCTATATTTGCACTGGTGGCGAACTTTGATGCCCAGTGGGTGTAATTTGTGTAATAGCCGTAATAGCCTAGTGTTAGTTGCTTGCTTATTGATTTCCTTATTGTCTTGTTTAGTTGTTTGCTTGTAGTTACTGTAGTTCTTTTTCCGTGTTTTTCTAGTGGACACAATAACCTATTTTTTGTAACTAGGCCACAATAACCATGGCAACACACGGACGGTTGTAACCATGGGCCTCCTACGGGCTGTAGGATCCATGGGCCTTCTATGGGTCGTAGGATCCATGGGCCTTCTATGGGCCATAGTATCCATAGGCCTTCTACGGGCCGTATGATCGATGGGCCTTCTACGGGCCGTAGGATCCATGGGCCTTCTACGGGCCGTATAGTCATTTCGCCAAACATGGGTCGTACTATTCGTGGACCATAATGAGCCGTTAATAGGCCATATCTGATGACACTATGAAAATAGCCCAACGGGTTAACGGGCCACAAATAGGCCGACTGGAACCACGAGCTGAATCTGACCCACAAATGGAACAGGCTAGTAACGGACCGTAACTAACCGAATTCTAGAAATGAGCCTAGGAATAAATGGGCCCTTAGAAGCCCGAAAGTTAACACGGGTTGGAAATGGCCGACTGAATAATGGGCCATTAATTGGTATAAAGTGATACATTGTTCATTATGGGCCAGTTTCATCTCGGGACTTTCATGGGCCCAGAGTTACAAAGGGCCTCCTATGGGCCGAAAGACGTCATGGGCCATACATGGGCCGAAAGTTACAACGGGCTGGAATCATATTGGATGGCCCAGATGACGCTACTGGGCCAAATTCTGGTAGGCCATGAGGGGCCGTGAGTTAGCAGACTGTAAATGGGCTATATGCGAACATGTCGTTAACAGGCTTTCCGTCGGCCGGCCCGCTACCTTTTGACCAAGTCAAACATGCCGGCCTTTTCACTGAAATGGGCCTCTTTTGGACCATGCCATGTGTCGGCTAATCATAGGCGCCTTTGGTCTAATCAGTGGAAGACATCTATCCCAACGGTGAGTCGACAAGTGGTTCCCCTGGCCATTGAGAATTTTACACATGGAAAATCCTCATTGGTCCAGGCAGTTAACGGGTTATTGGATCCAAACCGGAACCCTGTAGCTTAACAATCACCCGTTATGGTGGATGCCTCGTGCCATTCACCCTTGACGAAAGCACTTCTGTGACGCGCAATTTATCGTCATGGAAGTGTACACTTTCGTGATGATAATTTTGGTTATGTCATGGAACACTTCTATGACAACACATATATGACTATCTTGATGCTATGATAAAATCGTCATGGATGTACATGCATGGCAGAAAACATGACCTACAGTGACAAACACATATCATCATGGAAGTGTATTTTTTGTAGCGCTCCCACTTGCACTAGAGTCAATAATCTAGTTCACATCACCATGTGCCTAACACCAATAGTTCACATCACCATGTGACCAACACCCAAAGGGTTTACTAGAGTCAATAATCTAGTTCACATCGCCATGTGATTAACACCGAAAGAGTACTAAGGTGTGATCATGTTTTGCTTGTGAGGGAGTTTTAGTCAACGAGTCTGCCATATTTAGAGCCGTATGTCTTTTGCAAATTTCTATGTCTACAATGCTCTACATGTAACCACTCTAACTAATTGTTCCTATTTCAATGTGTATCCATATTGAGACTTAAAGTCATCTGGATCGGTGTCAAAGCTTGCATCGACGTAACCCTTTACAACAAAGTCTTTATCACCTCCATAACCGAGAAACTTTTCCTTAGTCCTCTTAGGTACCTAAGGATAATTTTAACCCCTTTCCAGTGATCCACTCCTAGATCACTATTGTATCCCTTGCCAAACTCATGGCAAGCCACACAACAGGTCTGGTACATAGCATGGCATACTTTATAGAACTTATGGTTGAGGCATAGGGAATTACTTTCATTTTCTCTCTATCTTCTGAAGTGGTCGGGCTTTGAGTCTTACTCAGCTTCACACCTTGTAACACATGCAATAACCATTTCTTTGCCTGATCCATTTTGAACTTCTTCAAAACTTTATCAAGGTATGTGCTTTGTGAAAGTCCTATTAAGCGCCTTGATCTATCTCTATAGATCTTGACGCCCAATATATAAGCATATTCACCGAGGTCTTTCATTGAAAAACTCTTATTCAAGTACCCTTTTATGCTATCTAGAAATTCTATATCATTTCCAATAAAAAATATGTCATCTACATATAATATTAGAAATGCTACGGAGCTCCCACTCACTTTCTTGTAAATACAGGCTTCACCGAAAGTCTGTATAAAACCATATGCTTTGATCACCTCATCAAAGCGTATATTCTAACTCTGAGATGCTTGCACCAGTAGATAGATGGGTCGCTGGAGCTTGCACACTTTGTTAACACCTTTATGATCGACAAAACCTTCTGGTTGCATCATATACAACTCTTGTTTAAGAAATCCATTGAGGAATGCAATTTTGACGTCCATTTGCCATATTTCATAATCATAAAATGTGGCAATTGCTAACATGATTCGGATGGACTTAAGCATCACACAAGTGAGAAAGTCTCATCGTAGTCAACTCCTTGAACTTGTCAAAAACCTTTTGCGATAAGTCGAGCTTTGTAGACAGTAACATTACCATCATCGTCAGTCTTCTTCTTGAAGATCCATTTATTCTCTATGGCTTGCCGATCATCGGGCAAGTCCCCCAAAGTCCACACTTTGTTCTCATACATGGATCATATCTCCGATTTCATGGCCTCAAGCCATCTGTCAAAATCTGGGATCATCGTAGCTTCTTCATAGTTTGTAGGTTTGCCTTGGTCTAGTAACATGACTTCCAGGACAGGATTACCGTATCACTCTAGTGTGGATCGTGCTCCGGTTGACCTATGAGGTTCAGTAGTAACTTGATCTGAAGTTTCATGATCATCATCATTAGCTTCATCTCTAGCTGGTGTAGGCATCACGAGAACGGTTTTCTCTGATGTGCTACTCTCCAACTCAAGAGAAGTTACAATTACCTCATCAAGTTCTACTTTCCTCCCACTCACTTCTTTTGAGAGAAACTCCTTCTCTAGAAAGGACCCATTGTAGCAACAAAGATTTTGCCTTCTGGTCTGTGGTATAAGGTGTACCCAATTGTTTCCTTAGGGCATCCTACGAAGACAAAATTCTCCGATTTAGGTTCAAGCTTATCACGCTGAAGCCTTTTGACATAAGAGTCACATCCCCAAACTTTAAGAAATGACAGCTTAGGTTTCTTGCCAAACCACAGTTCATACGGTGTCGTCTCAATGGATTTAGGTGGTGCGCTATTTAACGTGAATGCAGCTGTATCTAATGCATAACCCCAAAACGATAGTGGTAAATCAGCAAGAGAAATCATAGAACACACCATATCTAATAAAGTACGCTTACGACGCTCGGACACACCATTACGCTATGGTGTTCCAGGTGGCATGAGTTATGAAACTATTCCACATTGTTTTAAATGAAGGCCAAACTCGTAACTCAAATATTCGCCTCCATGATCAGATCGTAGAAACTTTATTTTCTTGTTATGATGAATCTCCACTTCACTCTGAAGTTATTTGAACTTTTCAAATGTTTCAAACGTGTTTCATCAAGTAGATATACCCATACTTACTCAAATCATCTGTGAAGGTCACAAAATAACGATACCCGCCGCGTGCTTCAACACTCATCGGACCGCATACATCAGTATGTATTATTTCCAATAAGTCGTTAGACCGCTCCATTGTCCCAGAGAACGGAGTTTTAGTCATCTTGCCCACGGGGCATGGTTTGCAAGTATCAAATGATTCATAATCAAGTGATTCCAAAAGTCCATCCGCATGGAGTTTCTTCATGCACTTTACACCAATATGACCTAAACGGCAGTGCCACAAGTATGTTGCACTATCATTATCAACTTTGCATCTTTTGGCATCAATATGTGTATCACTACGATCGAGATTCAATAAACCATTCACATTGGGTGTATGACCATAGAAGGTTTTATTCATATAAACATAACAACAAATATTTTCTGACTTAAATGAATAATGATATTGCAATAAACATGATCTAATTATATTCATGCTCAACGCAAACACCAAATAACATTTATTTAGGTTCAACACTAATCCCGAAGGTAGAGGGAGTGTGCGATGGTGATCGTATCAACCTTGGAATCACTTCCAACATGCATCGTCACCTCGCCTTAACCAGTCTCTGTTTATTCTACAACTCCTGTTTCAAGTTACTCATCTTAGCAACTAAACCGGTATCAAATACCGAGGGGTTACTATGAATACTAGTAAGGTACACATCAATAACATGTATATCTAACATACCTTTGTTCACTTTGCCATCCTTCTTATCCGCCAAGTATTTGGGGCAGTTCCGCTTCTAGTGACCATTCCCTTTGCAGTAGAAGCACTCAGTTTCAGGCTTGGGTCCAGCTTTGGGCTTCTTCACGGGAGTGGCAACTTGCTTGCCATTATTCTTGAAGTTACCTTTCCTTCCCTCGCCCCTTTTCTTGAAACTAGTGGTCTTGTTAACCATCAACACTTGATGCTCTTTCTTGATTTCTACTTTCGCCATTTTTAGCAGCACGAAGAGCTTGGGAGTCATTTTTTTGTCATCCCTTGCATATTACAGTTCATCACGAAGTTCTAGTAGCTTGGCGAAAGTGACTAGAGAACTCTATCAATCACTATCTTATCTGGAAGATTAACTCCCACTTGATTCAAGCGATTGTAGTACCCAGACATTCTGAGCACATGCTCACTGGTTGAGATATTCTCTTCCATCTTGTAGGAAAAGTACTTGTCAGAGGTCTCATACCTCTCGACACGGCACTACAAAAAAATACACTTCCATGATGATACTTGTTTGTCACAGTAGGTCACTTTTTTTGTCATGCATGTACATCCATGACAATTTTATGACAGAATCAAGATTGTCATACATGTGCTGTCATAGAAGTGTTCCATGACATACCAAAATTATCATGATGGAAGTGTCCCCTTCCATGACGATAAATTGCACGTCATAAAAGTGCTTTCGTCAAGGGTGACTGACACATGGCATCCACCGTAATAGGTCGCCCTTAAGCTATCAGGTCCGGTTTTTGATCCGATAATCCGTTAACAGCCCGGACCAATGGTGATTTTCCACGTGTAAAATTCTCATTGGCCGAAGGAAACACATGTCAGCTCGTCATTGGATCAGATAGGCGCCTATGATATGTCGACATGTGCGAAGGTCCAACACTAGTGCATTTAGCTTACAAAGGTCGGCCCGTTCGACTTGGTCAAAAGTTAGTGGGCTGTCCCATGAAAAGCATGTTAACAGTCTATTCACATATAGCCCATTTTACGGCCCGGAAACTCTCGGCTCGTTAGGGCCTTCCCGAAATCGGCCCAACAGCATCATGTGGGCCGTCGAATATAACACCAGCCCATTTCACTTTCGGCCCATGTATGGCCCATGATGTCTTTCGGCCCATATGAGGCCTTCCATATCTTTAGGCCCTTAAGTGGCCCACAGTGACTCCGGACGATAATGAATAGTAAATTTCTTTGTACCCATTAATGGCCCATGATTTCCATGGGCAGTTTCCAGCCCGTGTTAGCTTTCGGCCTACTGACGACCCATACGTTTTTGGGCTCCTTTTCGGCCCGTTAGTGGCCTGTTCCCCTAATGGGCCAAATTCGGCTTTTGGTTAGAATCGGGCCGTTTGTGGCTTGTTAACCCGTTGTGTCGTTTCCAGCCCATCCTATACTCTGGCCCATTAATGACCCGTTATGCCTGTGACGGAATTAAGACTTTGCTGTCTCCCGGCCTGTTAACGACCCATTACCATGCTGGCTCGATACCAATGACGCCCGTTTACGGCCCATGTGGACCCATTTATCCGACGGCCCGAGGCCCGCCGATTCCACGGCCTGTTGGAGGCCCATTTATCCAATGGCCTGTTGCAGGTCCATTTATCTAACGGCCTGTAGGAGGCCCATGGATCCTACGGCTTGTAGCAGGCTCAGGGTTACCATGGTCCGTATATGGCCCATGGTTGTTGTGGCCACTAGCAAACCAGGGAAAAAGAAGACTAGGAAATAAATAAGCCCCAAACTAATGCTGGGTTATTAAGGCGATTGCACAGGTTACATCCACTGGGCATCAAAGTTTGCCACCAGTGCAAATATAGGGAACACCCTACACTATACAAAAATGGCTTGCTGTTTTCTTTAGCCAGTGGCTGCACGTTAAGAATAAATTTTGTATCGCAACAAAACAGATTACAACCATAAAACAAAAGGAAGGTTGGCATGAAAGTTAACAGTCTAGCAGATAAATGCACCACCAGAAGTTCAGAAGCTCAGTTCATTTGACCTGACTGATACGTTTTCATGTTGTACTATCCAATGGAGCACCATAACCTTGGCCTTCATTTCTCATAGGCTCCTGAACAACATAGGAAATGTCTCATAGTCTGGTTTCAAAACCATGCATATCTTGATGACATCGAACAATGGTTGTCCTTGTTTCACAAAGGGTCTCTGTTAGGGAGTGGACTTGTGTCTGGACCGCAAATATAACATTGTTTTGAGCTTGCATATCTTGATCATGAGGCAGTTTGGATGAGATTGCCTTAACAACCAACCAAGTATTACGCAGGAACGTGCTTTTGGCATTGTTAGTGGACAGGTACTGACCCACTGCAGCAATAGGTGACATTGCGGTTATAGTTGCCTCATCACCTTCAGAAGGTGGTGGTTCCACCATTTTTTCCATAGCTTGCTGAAAAGTTGAGTTTTTACATTAGTACTACCAGAACAGAAGATATTAAGAAGGCAACAAAACCGAACAAAATAGCTTCGGTCTATATACAAAACTTATTTTGGTAAACACGTGTAAAATATCAATTGTATTTTACTGCAAAGTACATAATAAAACCAGGTTCCAAACATATGACTATGTACCATGGCTAATGTATTGTGTATTTCTTCACATTGGACTGACAACTAAGGATAAAGAGACAAAGTTTATAACATGGTAAGCATAGTATGACATCATTCATATAACAAAACAACTGAGAACAGACAAACAGGCAATTGTAATGTTGTGTGGGCAAGTCCAACATGGAACTAGATTGCAGATCTAGATCAAAGGGGCATCACTCCTCTCTTTTAAACCTTGTAACGTGCAATGATACGCTAAGACAATTGTGTATAAAATTAAAAAGATTAATAGACACTGGCTGAAAACCGTGCAGTTCAATGCATGAGTTAGAGTAAGTAGTAGTTAAAAGGCATGAGGATTAAGGACTTACAACAGTGGCTTTGACTGGTGTAATCATGCCCTTCGTCTTGCTGGTGTGACACTCCTTGAAGATACCCACAACATTTGGTTCAGGTACTTTTTGGTCCTTGCGGGCTTTCCTCTGCATTTGGAACAAGTCAATATAGATATGGTAATATGGCACAACAAAAAGAGTGAAACAACAACTAATTACAAGAGCCTTGCGGTGTGCAATATAGCTACGAGGTCCTGTCGTCTGTTGGAATTTCACTTTGTATGGTTAGCCTTGTTCTTTGAATAGTTCACCTACAAGAAGATAGATTTGTGAGGCACATGCGTAAATAGGAGTTCAACATGTGATCTCATCACATACATATAACGTAGTTCATACTTTGGATCAGACCAGTGTTTAACAAGGCCTCTCCAGTCTTCATCCGATATATTTTCCACTGGAGATGTTTGGGCAAGTTCACTGTTAGCCTTGCCTTCAAAGTGAGTTTTCCTCAAGTTATATCGATACTATCGCAGAGCTGACTTGGAAAAATGGGTGCACGCTTATCTGGTTGCATCATCTTGGTTATACAACTTGAACCTCATCTGTTGAAAATTATGGGGGTCTCGTTATCAGCAACCTAGAAAGTATGGGATGGAGCAAGACGATATTACTAGTTTTCGTACATAACCATACTTATAAATAAATGGTCGAGGAAGGTGTTGAACTGGGTTTTGTCTTTGTCATTCCTGTACTAAATCCATGTTGGGAGGATACGTGCATGACACCTAACGACAAGCGCTGCCTCTGATACTAACTTGGCTGACTCTGTAGCATCGCGTGGCCTTTTTAAACCTACCTCAAAATGTATCTCCATTATTCCTACTCTAGATTTAGTTAACCTATCGAGCATTATCCCTGATGTTTGTTTCCTCTTGCGCCTAGGTGCTAGTCCAACAATGAACATAGGAAGTGTTAGTGTACAACAAACTGTGAGACTACATATAAAGAAGCATGAAACTGTAAAACTCCAGCAACTACCTTCTAGTTGTTGAAGATCACAAGGTTCATCTGATCTTGCGAACTCATCTTTTTGTCAAGAGTGCTTCAGAAGTAGTGTTAGGTGGCAAGGGAGCTTGGGAACGTGTTGCTAGCTCAGTTGACGCACGAGGAACTCGTGTAGCTGGTGGTACTATGGAAGGTGTTGCAACAACTAGGGCTATCTCTGGTTGTTTGGTGGTAGCTATTTGTTTTTGTTTGGCTAGTTTTGCAGCTAGTGTAGCATGGGATACCGCGTTTGTACAAGTTTCCGTTGGATTTTGACCTTCTATTACAACATTAGTACCAGCAAAATCTACATTATTCGATCGCTTCTGTGTCCGTGTGTCCTTAGTACTAACACCACCCCCTGTCATTCCGTCTCCCTTCCTATTTCTCTGTGCCATATTAAGTCAAGCCGACAAGAAAAAGGAATAAAAATTTTAGTTCTTCAGAACAAATTGATGCGTGATACAGACAAAGTGAACGTTGATCTTAGACAACCACATGATAGGAGGATGTAATATGTACGAAAAACATGACGTCATGAGATAATCAAAACTATGATGAGTAAACTAAGCAGAAGGCATTTCAATAAATTAGAAGTAATGCAATGGAAGGTAGACACCATATGAAGATTCTACAAATATCGCTCTGCCAAGTTAACAGTGTCTCGTCATAACTGGCGTTGAAACAAATGTCAAGGAGTACAAGAAATAAATCATATGCAAGATGCAAACAACATCACACTACCAAGTTAAAGGTTTCTCGTCATTAGTGCCATTGCATATTCACAACTTATGATGTGTAAACTAAGCAGAAGGCATTTCAACAAATTAGAAGTAATGAAAGCTATACACCATATGTAAGACGCAATGAATATCACTCTACCAAGTTAAGATTGTCTCGTCATTAGTGCCATTTCAGCAAATTAGTAGTACAAGCTAGAAAATCATGCGAGATGTAAACGATATCAGACTCCCAAGTTAAAGGTGTCCTGTGAAAAGTGATTGTTGCAGGTTACACAATAGTAGTACTTTGATGTAAGAACATGGTGTGATAGAAAGATATTGTATGTTCTAGAAATTGGAACAGGTATGATATGAGGATGAAATATGTACGAAAAACAGGACGACATGGCATATTCACAACTAATTATGTTAAATAAGCAGAATTAATTTAATCAAATTACAAGCAATACAAGTGAGACACCATATGCAACATGCAATACAATATCATACCGCCAAGCTAGAGAAAGAACCTTGGATGCCGGTTTCGCTGGAAGGCCGCCATCAGTCCTTGCCTTATTTTTTTCCTTCCTTTTTCCTAATTGCATTTTCTTGTCAAGTCAAACCCACAAGAAAAATGAATGAAAATTCGCTTTTCAGAACTCATTGATGCAGGATGTTGACAAGCACTACTTTAATGTAAGGCGGCCGCATGATAGGATGATTGAATGTGTAAGAAAAAAGGATAGCATATTCACAGCTATGATGTGTAAACTAAGCAGAAGGCATTTCATGAAATTAGAAGCAATGAAATCTAGACACCATCTGAAAGATGCAACGAATATCACTCTACCAAGTTAAAACTGTCTCGTCATAAGTGCCATTTCAACAAATTAGAAGTAGTACAAGCTAGAAAAGAATGCGAGAAGTAACCTATATCACACTCCCAAGTCAAACGTGTCTTATGATATGTGATTGTTGCAGGTTACACAACAATAGTGCTTTGATTGAAGAACATAGTGTGATAGACAGATATTTTATGTTTTAGAAACAGGAACACGTGTCTGATTCACTAGTATAATGTGTAAAGTAAGCAGATGGAATTCAGTGAAATTACAAGCAATACAAGCTAGACATCATACATAATATGCAACCACATATAATAGTGCCAAGTTAGAGGGAGCACCTATGATGGTGCACTAGGGGAGACGTGCTCATCATCAACACAGCTATGTTGAGTGTCTATGCATGTATTGTCTTCCAAATCTTCTTGGGGGGTGGCGGAGTAGAATCTGTAGAGGCCCTCTGTTTGGAAGGAGCACCTTTATCCACTGCCTTGCTAATTTCCTTCCGCTTTATTGATTTTGAATTGTCAAGTAAAATCGACAAGAAAAAGTAATAAAATTCACTCTTCAGAACTCATTCATGCATGATAGTGACAATCACTACTTTGATGTAAGGCAAACACATGATACCAGGATGGAATATGTATGAAAAACAGGACAGCATGGCATATTCACAACTGTTTGTGTAAACTAAGCAGAAGCCATTTCAACAAAAAGGAAGCAACGCAAGCTGGACACCACATGAAAGATGGAACCAATATGACTCTGCCAAGTTAAAAGCGTCCCATCATAAATGGCATTTCAACAAATTATAAGCAACGCATGCTATAAATCATATGAAAGATGCAACTAATATCGCACTTCATATACTAAAGGTGTCTCATCATATTGACTTATGAGGGATAAAAAAACAATAGTTTTATGTAAGGACATGCTTAATATACAGATGTACTATGTACTAAAGGAAGGCATGTCACATTAACAGGTATAATGCATAAACTAAGCAAAATAGCACATGCAATTTAACCAGATTGGAAGAATTACATTCTAGACACCACATGCAACATGCAACCACATATCATGCTGCCAAGTTAGAGCAAGCACCTGCGATGCTAGTGTAGGGGAAATGCGGTAATCAACTATAGAGCTATGTTCACTATCTTCATCTAGCCATGATGTTTCTTGAGAATCATGTGGGGAGGCTGACGCTGCATTCTTTAAATGAGGATCTTTTCTCGTAGTAGTCCACTGGCCTGACTGACTCATCATAAGTGATTGATGAGGGATACACAAGAACATTAGTTTGATGTAAGAACATGGTTAATAGACAAATGTACTAGTATGTACCAAAAACAGGAAGGCATGTCATATTCAAAGGTATAATGTGTAAGCTAAGCAGATGCAATTTAACCAAATTGGAAGCAATACAAGCTAGACAACATATGCAACATGCAACCACATATGACACCGCAAAGTTAAAGCAAGCACCTGGGATGGTAGTTCATGGCGAGGGAGATCATCAACTCCGGAGCTACGTTTACCGTCTCCATCTGTTGAACATCCAACCTTTAAAGCGCTGACATGTGTCTTGCCTGCGCACGTAGAAAGCAGGAGAGACTTCTATCTTTTATTTTGTGCTTCTGTCAAGGCAGAGTCTGAAATACCCATGCATAAAAACACAATAGTGAGAGTATGGGTGAAGTCTGTGCAAAACTAGTGCACTGTAAAAGTAGCAGATAGCAGGTGGCTGAAAAATAAATGACAGGAGACATATGATAGGTCTACAACATTGCATGGCAAACAAAATTAGATTCTACTCCGCATGATTTTGTAATATATGAGCACAGGGATGGCTGGGAAATGCAGGTACTCCTCCAGCACACCACCACATATCGTCCTATCAAAATAATAGTTGACTGAAAATAAATGGGTCAGTCAATTTTTTATGAACCGTCTGATCTATAAGGAACGGGCAGATGGCTTTTTCTACCTCCCGCCAGTCACTGTTGACGATCTTTCTGGAACCGCCGGCCCAGACCCCTGCCTCCGCCGCCCCTTCCTCCCCTCGACCTCACACCACCGCCATGCTGCAATGCCCCCTGAGGGAGTCCTGGATTCGGGGGTCCTTAGGTGTGCAGCCTAGGAGTGTGGGCCGGGTTGCATGGGCCATGCAGGATCAAGTTGAAGATTATCTACCGAGTCCGGATGAGGCTTCTCGATAGGTGGAAGGCAATAATAGAGTCCGGAGGTTTCCCTACCTGATAAACCGACCTTGTACAAACCCTAGACCTCCCTCAAGTGTGTATATAAACTAGAGGGGTTAGTCTGTAGAGGGAAACTATCATCATCATCAGAATCCCCATAGGCTAGACATCTAAGGTTAGCCATTACGATCTCGAGGTAGATCAACTCTTGTAATCTTCATACTCGACGAATATATTCAAGAAGGAGTAGGGTTTTACCTCCATTAAGAGGGCCCAAACCTGGGTAAACATTGTGCCCCCTGACTCCCTGTTGACATAACTTGCCCCTCCCTACCCGAGATCTGCCGGTTTTGACATTGACATTGGTGCTTTCATTGAGAGCTCTGCTGTGCTGTCTACAAAAAGCGATTCATGGCTTGCCTAGTCATCAATGACGATATTACTTCCGGAGGGTGCCTGGCTTCAGGTCAGACCCTCCGGTTTGGCGGTTTTACCATGAGGGCCCGCGCGGTCGTTGAGCCAGCAACTCCTCTCATGGCGGCCGAACACCGTCCTTGCATTGGCCCCAAGTACTCTGAGAAATTGGATCCAGCAGAGATTTCGTCTTTAAACGAGCTGCTAGACCGCATCGCTACCCTGGGGGTCTCAACGGACTATGATCGGATCGGGCTCAAGCCCGACCAGAGGGAAATTAATCACCCACCGGTCACCCACTTCATGGCGATAGTCGAGGAACCGGCCACCGATGACTCCCCCCCCCCCATATTGAGGACCAAGTATGTTCGGGTCCCCGAATCCCCTGAGCCGGATACTTCCCTTTAGGAAGGGACTTTACTCCCACCAGACTCTGGTTCAGTTGTAGGGTCGCAAGAGCCTTCACGCTTAGCTAGACCTGAACCAGTTACTGCGGAAGCCATACCGGCTCCGAACACGGACGTGGGACAGGATCTAAAATTCAATCCACCCACCCACCACAATCTATACTCTCCAAGCAACTCATGTCCTCTAGATATATATCACCTGAATGTATGTACTGCAGCAGCCCCAGGAAATGGTCCACCACTTTTGGGCCATATTCCTGCTTGTTAAAAACAAGATCAAGGACTGTTCGGATGACGACGTAGTTTTGGTCTTTCACCGTAACTGCACAGATGAAGGGATATTGAATGACCTCAACCATCGCCACATACAGAGCTTCACGGAATTATCGCATGTAGTACGAAAGTATTGTGCGATGGAAAGCATATGGAAGGCCTAGAAAACTCAACTAGAGCCCGCCACCTCGACGCAGAGTGCGGCCCGGGCTAAAAGAATATACCCCGGCGGGTCACCCGGCCATCGGGCTATGGGCAGGAAGAACAAGCCCTTCATGGGACATAGGTCAGTTCTTGACAAACTATTGGACAAACCCTGCCCGATACATACTACTCTGCACACAGTCCCAACCCATAGCCTCCGGGCATGCTAGGTACTCCGACATGTAGCAAAAAGTGGAGAGTCAATCCTCACCACAACCCTAGAAGGATATTCACCGGAGAGGGACAACTTCAACGTCATAATTGTCTTCAAGAATTTCTCCTCTAACAACCAGCATAAACGAGCGCTACGCGACCTCACCGAAGTCCATCAAGTTACCGCACTATGCCCATGGAACGACATGGTGATAACCTTTACGGCTGAAGACAAACCACATACTCGGTTAGTCCGAGCACCTGCCACCTTGGTTCTAAACCCCATCGTTGATGGTTTCCGGCTTACTAAAGTGCTCATGGACGGCGGTAGTGGACTTAACCTCATCTATGAGGATACGCACAACAAGATGCAAATGGATAGTTCACGCATCGAGCATAGCAACACCACCTTTTGAGGTATTATCCCTAGTCGGGAGGCACACTACTCGGGAAAAATCAAACTGGATGTGGTGTTCGGCACACCTGAGAATTATAGATCCGAAGAGTTGCTCTTACATGTGGTCCCCTTTACCAGTGGGTATCATGCTATCCTCGGCAGGGACGCCTTCTCACGCTTTCAAGCTATACCCCATTATGGGTACATGAAGCTCAAAATGCCCTTCCCTAATGGAATCATTATAGCGACCCGGACAAAGCTCTCCGTGCTGAAAACAAGATCGCATCCTTGGCCCTTGTGGAACTAGCTGAAGCCCTAGCGGTAGAAGTATTAACCACCCTACGAGCTACGATGGATAGGGACAATGTGATCCTTGGTAAGAGATCCAAGTCCACCTCTTTCAAGCCAGTCGAGGAAATAGTAAAATTCCAAGTGCACCCGATGGACCCCAATAAAACAGCATCCATCAGAGCACAGCTGGATCTGGCAGTGGACACCGCCCTACGCACATTCCTGCGTGAAAATTGGGATATCTTCGCCTGGCATCCTTCATATATGCCTGGCATCCCACGCAGACTGGCCGAACACAGTCTCAATATAATCAAGGGATTTAAACCCGTGAAGCAGATACTACGGCGATTCTCCGAACCCAAGCATCAGTCCGTGGGAGAAGAGCTAGCCAAGTTATTAGAGGCTGGGTTTATTAGGGAAATCAAACATTCGGATTGGTTAGCCAACATGGTCATGGTACCTAAAAAGGACAAATCGTGGCGCCTATGTGTCGACTTCAAAGATCTCAACAAGGCTTGCCCTAAAGACCCCTTCCCATTGCCCCGCATCAACCAAATCATTGACGCAACTGCAGGACACGATTCTTTGTGTTTCCTTGACGCCTATTCCAGATACCATTAGATCAAGATGAAGGAATCGGACCAGGATGCAACCGCATTCATCACCCCTTACGGTCCCTTCTGCTTCAATACTATGCCCTTCAGACTCAAAAACATCGGGGCTACCTACCAGCGCATGATTCAAACATGCCTAGAAAAGCAAATAGGAAAAACAGTCAAAGCATACATGGACGATGTGGTCATCAAAATAAAACATGCCGAGTCACTAGTGGACGACCTTCGCCTCACCTTTGACAATCTCCGAACATAGGACATCCGGCTCAATCCGGAAAAATGTGTCTTCGGAGTTTCGGCCAGAAAGTTGTCGGGCTTCATTGTTTCCCATAGAGGAGTTGAGGCAAACCCAGCGAAGATCCAAGCTCTGTCACAATTGGCCACGCCAACAGACCTAAAGAAGGTCCAGAAACTTGCAGGGTGCACCGTGGCTTTAAGTTGATTTATCTCCAAATTAGGAGAAAAGGCATTGCCACTATACAAGCTACTGCGCCGTACTGATAACTTCAAATGGACGGACGCAGCCACAACCGGATTGGAAGAAATCAAGGCCCTTCTCACAAGCAACCCAATCTTGGCCGCCCCTGGCATTGGAGAGCCTATGTTATTATACATTTCGGCAACTAACCAAGTAGTTAGTGTCGTCCTCCTCGTCGAGCGAGGGGAGGAGGGACATAAATTCCCCACCCAAATACCAGTTTACTATGTATCAGAGGTCCTTACACCTTGTAAATCCCGATACTCGCAGTATCAGAAGATAGCCTACACAGTCTTCATGGCATCTCACAAACTTCGGCACTACTTTCAGGAGTGTTTGTTCACATTGGCATCCGAGGTGCCACTAAATGACATCATTAATAGCAGGGATGCCACTGGCCGCATAGCCAAATGGGCCGTCGAGCTATTACCGTTCGAAATCATATACAAGCCATGTCGGGCTATTAAATCCTAGGTATTGGCCGACTTTATAGCCGAATGGACGGAAGCCAAACTCCCTAAAGAGTACAGCTCATACTCTAATTGGATCATGTACTTCGATGGCTCCAAAATGCTGGTCGGACTAGGGGCTGGCGTAATCCTCACATCCCCCACTGGGGATACAGTCCGCTACGTATTGCAAATCATGTATATGCACTCTAATAATGCAGCCGAATACGAGGCGCTACTGCACGGTCTTCGTATGGCTGTCTCCATGGGCATACGATGCTTGGAGGTGCGCGGTGATTCGAACCTCGCTATTTCCTAGGTCAATGGCGAGTTCGATGTGAAGGACCCAAAAATGATGGCATATCGAAATGCCATATTAAAAATATCATCTCGGTTCGACGGACTCGAGTTCCATCATGTCGCCCCAGAAAGTAATCAGGCAGCCAAGATCCTTGCTCGTATGGGTGCTAAACGCGACCTCGTGCCACCCAACACCTTTGTGGAACGGCTCTTCAAGCCATCTGTGGTGTGGCAGGGTGAGAGAGGCAAAGGCAATACATACCTGACCACACCCCCAACCACCAAACACAATGCGGACAATGTCAGAGGTTCGGATACTGAGATAACACCCTCTGCTCATGAGATCATGGCGGTTATCGCTCCTTGGACCGAACCTTACTTGACCTACCTTAATAGGCAAGAGCTCCCCAACAATCAAAACGAGGCATGATGCATAGTACGACGCTCCAAAGCCTTCAAAGTGCATGAAGGCGAATTATATAAAAGAAGTACAATCGGAGCCCTTCAAAGGTGTATCTCCGAAGAGGAGGGAAGGCAGCTCTTGGCAGAAATACATGCTGGTCTTGGCGGCCATCACACCGTAGCCCGTGCCCTTGTAAGCAAGGCATTCTGGACAGGCTTTTTTGGGCCTACGGCTCGAGCGGACACTCAAGACCTTGTCCAACATTGTGTGGGCTGTCAACTTCTCGCCAATCAGAGCCACATGCCTCCCACAGCCTTATGAACAATCCCCATTACTTGGCTCTTTGCGGTCTGGAGGCTTGACATGGTCGGACCCCTTAAAGGGGGAAGCCACAAGAAGAAATACTTACTCATCATGGTGGACAAATTCACTAAATGGATAGAAGCCAAACCAGTCAAAACAGCTGAGGCCAGACCAGTGATCGACTTTATATCCAGCGTAGTCCACTGTTATGGTGTCCCTCACAGTATCATCACTGGTAATGGCTCTAACTTCACAGCCGATGAGGTGAAAACCTGGTGCGCTAAGTTGGGCATTAAACTCGACTATGCATCTGTATTCCACCCTCAAACGAACGGCCAAGTCAAACGGTCCAATGGTCTGATCATGAGTGGTATTAAGCCTAGACGAGTGCACTCTTTACGAGAATCAGATAAGCACTAGGTCGAGGAACTCGATTTTGTACTCTAGGGACTCCGGACCACACCCAATCGAACAACCGGACATACACCTTTCTTTATGGTGTATGGCCCAGAAGTCGTATTGCCCTGTGATGTTATTCATGACTCGCCTAGATTGTGCATATACGAAGAGAAAGAAGCCAAACTAGATCGGCAGGACGACCTGGATGGACTTGAAGAGGAGTGTGATGTCGCCAAGGCCCGTTCCGCATTCTATCAACAACAGGCCAGGCATTACCAAAGCAGAGAAGTGCGGGCTAAAAAATACAATGTCAAAGAACTTGTTCTACGTCTCTCGGAGAATAAAAAGGATAAGCTCAAACCCAAATGGGAGGGGCCCTTCATAATTGATGAAGTCTTTATTAGAGGAGCCTATCACCTTCGCAATGCGGAGGATAATCGCCTTGAGCCGAACCCATGGAACACTGCCCGACTCCGATGATTTTACGCATAATTCGGCCTCCTTAGTCCCAGTTTAAACTAGGTTTTTTCCATTTTCTCTTTCCTTTTCCCTTTTTACCTTTCTCTCCTTATAATGTATGTTTGATAAACCGCATTGTTGGGGATACGCATCTTTAAATGTATGCATCCCACCATACATGGGGCCTTCTTTTAAAAGAAGCATTTTATTACAAAGCTTACAAGCTTCTTGTGTCTGTACTATCTATTGTTTCTTCCATTTTATGCACTTCTATGACTTAAGTTTTTGCCAAGCTAGGTTGCCTCGCTCCTGCGCTTATACCCTACGTTCCCGATTGTTCGGCTAGGGTGTAAAGGGAGCACATCTGCGATTGTTGCAACCGGGTTATCTGACCCTATACCTCAGACAGGTGAAGCCGAAAGCTAGCGTTCTTAAGGGAATAATTGGTTGGCACATATTCAGCAAGATGTTTCCGAGAAAACACATAACATTGGCTGTCTATCCTTTAGATACAAGCCTAGCCCAAGAAAAGGAACCCATAACGGAACAATTCTTCTTGAAAGATGTTTCTTACGTTAAATAGGAATATAACATAACTCCACCGAACACACTTTGTCTGTTTGAGCAATATGGCCGGATTGCCTGGTTTCCGACAATACCAAATGTTTCCTAGTCAAACATAAGTATACGGAAACACTCCAACTTTTTGGTTCGGAGGTGGAAGCCGAAGGTTTGCGATGACAAAATTTTCATACATTTCGGCAGGAGATAAGTTAGGTCATAAAAGTACATGGGTATATCAAATTGAACGCTCACTCCCTTTCTACGCCATCTAGTAGACTATCTAATTTACAATCATGTTGCGAAAATTTTGCCGCTGTCATCACTTGGTCGTATACCAGGCTTACGGGAATTTCCTTCCCGTTGGGTCCCCACGGTCCAACTCTGGCCATATGGTTCGGGTCAAGACCAGTATAGCGTGTCTTCACCATGGCCCATGCCTCTCGAGCGCCTTCATGGCACGCGAATGTCTTCCACAACTCGAACCAACATCGGGCACCCTTGAATAGATCAGCCAACCCCTCCATACTTTCTGGAGGGACGTCGGAATATGGATTTTGCCATATTCTTCATATCCTTCCGAGCACACTCGTGCAACTTTGCCAGCTCCTTCAGAATGTCGCTCTGTAGAACTAGCATTTCCTCCTCGGGGCGGCCGGTCAACATACATGTATCAACCAAACTATCATATTCCGCATTATATGATCCTATCAATAATACGGACAGTTCACAAGCCATACCAAATATGCCGCCCTTCAGCTTCTGGGTTTCTTGTTGTGCCTCTAGGAGTTGAGCCTTCAAGCTTTTTATCTCTTTGGCATGTTTCTTCACTTCTTCTTCTAGTTTTTTTATCATTGCCATAATACATTGGGGCACTCTTTATTTCTTCAAGCTCGGAGATAGCTGTGTTTAGCTGCGTCTAGCTTGTCTCAAGTTCCTGGGTCAATGCACTATTCTTCTCCTTGAGAACCTGTGGTCATCAAATGATCCTCAAATCAGTTTCGTCCACCCGCTTTAAGTCTCGGGGGCTACTACTATATATCCATTAAGTTCATGAAGATTTGTACCTGCATATCCTTTGAGAACAGGCGAGCGACCCCGGTGAGTTCGTCCCGGACAACTCGGATATATGCACCTACAAAGCTTAGGGCATTAAACTTCAGCTCCGTTAAGGCAGGGCGCGCAAGGCTTCTTTTAAGTGACGATGGTTCATCGCACTATCGACTTCAGTGTTGGTCACGGACATCTCATCCGGCTCTCCATGAGACGAACAAGCATGTGCCGTATCAGCATGCGCCCCTGTCCCGATTGGTATCTCCGGCGCCGGATTAGGCGTAGCTTGGCGGGCTGGGATCTTACCCACGGTTCACCGTATACCCCTCCTGCGATGATAGAAGGAGGATTTGAATGACGGTCCATCTTGACGACCGAATATTAAAAAAGAAGATTGTACCTTTTCGATGATGGAGCAGGTTCAGTGGCGCTGTCGACCTCCTTTCACTTTGCACAACTCTTTGCGAAGATGTTGACCTTTTCTTGCTCGCTCTCCCCTGAGTACGGCCTGCTGAACGTCGATCCTATGAAGCATGGTTTAATGCAGGGGATAAAGAGACAGGCGGAAGTATCCATCTTCCTTGAGAATATAGTTTCCGAACACGTACCTTCATGAAGGGATAGAGGTCGGGGTAGTCAGCCATAATGGCCACCTCCGAGCCATTAAGGCTCGCCTAATAGTAGACTCCATCTTCGAACTCTACAAATATATCTGGATCCTCATGGAAAGCGGGGTCTTCATTGCGATCATGATCCTATGGCTGTGGGGCGGGGCAGTTAATGTTCTCCACAATTTTCCTCCATGACTACTCAAGAAAATATATAGTCAGGGTATCCGATTAATGCATCTCTATGGATAAAAAAGCATTGAGTGGTTGGAAAACTTACCCATTCAATGGGAGTATACATGGAGTAGGCCTCTCGGCAATTTAGACGAAGGAAGTTTTCTTCTTCTCCTTTATAGAGCTCAACCAGAGCTGTTGCCAGTGTGGCTTGGCCATCCAGACCCTTTCGCCCGTAGCGGGATGTGTCGTCCTCCCCAGTTCCATAAGGAAGTTACCCTTGATTGAAGTGGCTGGATGCATCTCTGTATCGCGATAGCCATAACTTCCACTATGGAGAGTCCGAAATGGGTTAGCATCTTGATCTTGTTTACCAATTTCATCACCTCTGCACTGTCATCCTGGGCAGAGGATTTGGGATGCCAGTTGTATAGATTCTTCAAGGGAGCACTGGAGAATTCTGGCAATCCGTGGCGAACAGGGTCCGGAAGGGGTACATCATTGATATAGAACCATTCCAAAGACCATTCGGCAAATCCTTTCTTCGGGGTCCCGATTGGATAGCTGGATCCGGCTATATGTCATACTTCGGCGCCGCCCACTTCAAAAATAGACACGCTGCCATGATGGCGGGGGACGAGGCAGAAGAAATTCTTCCATAGTTTGAAGTGAGCCTCGCAACCCAAAAACAATTCGCAAAGGGCGACAAAGCCGGAGATATGTAAAATAGAACCTAGCGTGAGGTTGTGCAGCTGGATCACGTAGTGTTCTAGTAGACCCCTGAGGAAGGAGTGGATTGGGAATCCCGCACCCCTCAGAAGGAATGAGGTGAAGCACACCCTCTCCCCTTGGCTAGGATTGGGGAAATTCTATGCCAATGCATCGGAACCTATGGTGGTTAACTCTGCCCGTACGAAGACTATATCTGGGGTAGGGAGATGTCCTTGCATTTGGAGTCGACTGAGCTAGAGGTGAGACATGGAACAACTCTGCCAGTCCCCCTCTTGAGGGCCATGAGGACGAAAGGAGGAACCAGGAGCACTTGCCATGGCTTGTTTTCCGTGGTTTGCTCTGTTGCTTTTGGTGTGATGCGGGATGACAGTTTGAAGATATTGCCTCGCTTTATAGGCGTGGCTTGTGCCTATCAGGAATATTAAAATATAGGGACAGAAGACCGTTCACATTCACTCGGACGTGTGGAAATCGGGGCGACGGCAGGAAGGAATCACAAAGACTAGGCGCGGAAACCTATACCGGATTATCTTCAATTCGGAATACAATGAAGAACCTCCTTGCAAAGTCGAATACTTACGCCTGCATACTACATCGTCATTGAAGGCAAGTTCGAGGGCTACTGAGGGAGTCCTGGATTCGGGGGTCCTCAGGTGTCCGGCCCAGGAGTGTGGGCCGGGTTGCATGCACCGTGCAGGATCAAGCTGAATATTATCTACCGAGTCTGAATGAGGCTTCTCGATACGTGGAAGGAAAGAATAGAGTCTGGAGGTTTCCGTACCTGATAAACTGACCTTGTACAAACCCTAGACCTCCCTCCCGTGTGTATATAAACTGGAGGGGTTAGTTTGTAGAGGGAAACTATCATCATCATCAGAATCCCCATAGGCTAGACATCTAGGGTTAGCCATTACGATCTCAAGGTAGATCAACTCTTGTAATCTTCATACTCGACGGATATAATCAAGCAGGAATAGGGTTTTACCTCCATTAAGAGGGCCCGAACCTAGGTAAACATTGTGTCCCCTGACTCCCTATTACCATCGATCTCTTGACGCACAGCTTGGGCCCCCCTACCCGAGATTTGCCGGTTTTGACACCCACAATCCCCGGCCATCCCTTTAATACCGGTCGACCTCCAGATCGGGCGCCAGTAGCTCCTAGGCCCCACACACCCCTAAGATAAACACTGAGGTGCTGCTTCCCCGGCGTCATAGGCGGACTAGCGCCTGTTACGCCGGGGAATGCTTCCTTTAATTGGGAATCAACTAACCAGGAATTGAAATCCAGGGGGGCGACGAACCTCTAGCTAAGGGGAAATAGTATATGAGGAGAAACCTTGTGCATCATGAGTTACTAGGAACATCTAGTATCAGGAAGAAGCGTTCAACTAGTGTCTTCTGTGGGATGAATACCGTGCAAGCAGACACGTAATATTTGCATGAATAAGGGAAGAGGAGTACCATTTCCGGTTGCCAGTGTTGTGTCCTCCAAATGTCGCGACGATTTTCTTGTTTTTACCGGGGAACCCGATATTTTGGAGGAGGGTGGAGCCTTGGATGAACCCTTGGCCAAATTGTTGATTGTGTTGTAGTGGCTGTCTATCACCGAAGGGGAAGCAGGTCCGAGGCGGCGAAGGATGGCGTAGCGGGAACAACTCCGGTGCGGTGGACGGTGGCTAAGTTGGAGTGGCAGTGGTGAGGCGCAGGACGACATGGTTGAACTGGCTCGGGTACGATGCACGTCGGTGTCCTGGAGGCAGCTCGGCCTCGGCTTCAACTAGTTGCCATGGAGGGCGTTGCGGTTGTGGTTGCGGTGGACGACGATGTTGGGGTATCGGCTCTAGCATGATGGAGGAGGGCGGCGGTTGGTGGGGGGATGGGATGGCGAATGGAGGATGTCGGAGTTTCGCGGCTGGTGGAGAGGTAGTTTTGGCGCCCATAGAGTACGAATGGGGAATCAAACGGGAGGGATCAAAGGGAGAACCATGTTTTGGTCTGGGATGCGCTTGTTTTTGTTTTTTTAACAGATGGGACGTGCTTGTTTGAAATTTGGGAAAAGTACAAATTTTGCCCCGCTCTTAAATTTTAGACCTACCGCGGGTCGGGCGTAGGATGGTAATCTCAGGAGTCCCAAATAGTGGACGGGAGCGATTTCGGCAACACACATGTGTGCTTAGGCGGCCATTGTGTATGAATGATTTTCGGAGGCGGTTGTGTGGCGTCTAGATGAAGCTACAAACCTACCCCGGTTTAGACCTTTGGACGTCGGGCCGGTAGATTTCACGGGTCAGAGTTAGAAAAGTAATTTCCTTCTACCAAACATTGGTCTCAGGCAGTTTTGGGCGAGTAGAGGCTCTTTTGGCGCTTCGTTTGAAATTTTGAAACAGGAGCATTCACGTTTAGAGTACTCCCTCCATTTTTATTTACTCTGCATATTAGAGTTGACTGAAGTCAAATTTCATAAAGTTTGACCAAGTTTATAAAAATAGTATAAACATTTATCATAACAAATCTATATGATGTGAAAGTACATTCAATAATAAATCTAATTTTATTGATTTGTTATTGCTTATGTTAATATATTTTTATAAACTTGGTCAAAGTTTATAAAGCTTGAATTTTACCAAAGCTAATACGCGCTCTAAATAAAAATGGAGGGAGTACTCTTGAACTTTGAGGATTGACCTAAATAGACAACGTTAAATTCGACCTTGTATGTTTGAAAATCTCATTAAATTATGCACTTCTTTTTGAAATTTTGACAGTTGAAAATCCTAAAACTACGATTATTTTGGAATGGATGAGGTAAATTTGAATCTATTTTGTACACGACTATATATGCCATTATGTACAAAAGCAGAGTAAAGATTGGTGCCCCCATAATTTAGGTATGATTTACAAATGCCATGATATCAAATTCAAATAACTGAATGGACTTTTGTTGAATTCAAATTTTTTAAACCACCTTAAGTTGAATTCAAATGTATGCTAGTTCATAGCTAGCTATTTATAATGTTCATTGTGTAACTTTTGTATGTATAATGTGCTTTACACACAGAACATGAACTATACTCAGGTTTATATTCGATTGCTAAAGCTATGCATTGTCTGGAGTTCAAAATACTAACTCTATGGATCAATTATGTCGAATAATAACATAGACATGCTGAAATTCGATAGAGTATAGATGTCTGATGGATCAATGACCGTTCCTTACGCGAATTGCAAATATCATGATCCCATCCTAATATTTGGATACAATTTATAATTTTAATCAATGTGTACATCGGTCTTTTACGTGTAGTTTCACTCTCCATAGGTCCCTCCTCACACACACGCTGACTTTCTCTCTCACACATACACGCACGTGGTGTATATCCATCGGTGGTCTCTCAAACACACACTCTCCCGAGGTGTCTTTCTCGCACACATGCTCTCGATATAATCCTCCCACACTCCCGTAACAATTTACGAATGTTTTCACTATCATTTATCACAAGCACTCTTCCTCTCACAAGCATACACACGCACAATCCCCATCGACCCTTTCTATATACATAGACCTGCCTATGTGTCTCTCACGCATTGTCTCCACCTCTCCTCCTAATTGACGAGTATGATCCTAGTAGAGCATTCTTTAGGATGCCCCTTCAAGTTAGGTTGGATGAATAGTAATATCAGAGATAAGGGGTTACCTTAGTCCGATGACCTAGGGTTACAAATCCTAGCCGACTTTGTTAGTGGACACAGAGTCCTTCACGACTCTACTATCTTTGTCTTGTACGACTAGTCCTCCATGGGTCTCCCTAAATATGTCACGGGCCGACCAATGTGGCGCAGGACGGAACCGAGCCAAGGGCCTCACCTCGGCCCACCGGACCTCACGCGGTGACACGCCCTAAGCCCCCAGGTCTCATTTTCTTCTCACACCCACACATACCAACACAGGCACCACACAAATATTTTCTCCCCGTGCCTCTATCCCCTCCCCCCTTGCATATACACACTCGAGGGCATCTCTCGCTGTGACATCTTATTCATCTCTCTCTCTCTCTCTCTCTCTCTCTCTCTCCCTCTCTCTCTCTGTCTAGACCTCTCATTTCTCGTGCTATCTCTCCCACGCCCCCCCCCCGCGCCCGCCCCGTGCCGCCGGCCCCTCTATCCATTCCTCTCTTGAATACATAATACATACACATACCTCTCTAGGACCTGCCAAATACATCAATTACACATTCACACATGTTACATCACGTACCCCATTGATCTAAAAAGCCCTTTCTTCACGTTTATTTAGCAACATTCCTTTTGATAAAACCACACAAAGTGTGGCCAAAAAAATATTTTAGAATTTCTACATATATACAACATACAAAGTTATATGGAGGAGTATGAACGTTAATTTGCATTGCATGGTGCCCCCAATGATATTTATTCCGCACTGTGAATTTTATATTCTTATACTATATATAAAGTTATTCATAATAAAGAGAAATGAAGAGCATCTCTCTCCATCGCATACACCCCCTCTATGCCCCTTTCACGTACACACACAAAGTATCTCCGGGTCCTCAAAGTATGCCCCGAGCACATTCACACATGTTTCCTCTTTCTCTCACGATATATACAATGACAATCATTGTATTTGAAGCGAAAGCACGATACGTACATCGGACTTCAGAATCCACTCATTACGGTCACCATTTATGTTTTCTGGTTATTATACAATCACGGGCTCACCGTATAGCTCTCTATTTGCTGAAGACACGACTAGTTGACCAGTTAAACGCTCGACGTGGCACCTCTAGTGTTGCATCACATTAGCTCACTACCATTGGGCCCACATGTCGGCGTGTATAAGAATGAAAACAAACGATAAAAAAAGTTGGACGGTCGTTCAAAGTCATGACCGCGGGCACAGCGGACAAGGTGGCCTTGTATTGGTATGCTGAGCCATCTGTTTTAACACACAGGAGCTTGTGTGGTGATTATACACACACACACACACACACACAACCATGCACACAAACTGCATGCACGCAACACTCACACGAACACATGTAGCCATGCACGCATGCAACACTCACACGTACACACACATCCACGCACGCACGCTTGCATGCATAGACCACACGACCAACACACACTCTCACACTCAAGTGCTCAATGTAGACGTGCATGTGCACACATCAGGCCGTGACAGACACATACACAACCAGGTGGTTCCATCGCACGGGTTGGAGTCTTATCACGCCTGCGAAAAATTGTGTTTATCTAACCTTTTTCCTATGCGAACTGACAGGAGGGATGCACAAAGAACATGGTCAATTTAACTAGTCAACATAGTGCCACGCAGACTATTTGGTCGGTCAATAGAGTGCAATCCAATGCTGAACGGTAAGCAAGTGATCATATAATCACCGCAAAACGTATATAGTTACCGTAATGAGTGTATTCTGAAGTCTGGTGACCGTATTACGCTATTCCCTTGAAATACACTGATCGCCCGTGTATTTATTTCTTCTCTCGCTCTCTTTGTGGAGCCGAGTAGGCCAACGTGCGAGTGCCTAAATTTGCGCACGTCACCCCATTATTGTTGTACTAGTTTCGTAAGAGTGAACAAGCATTCAGGTCTACTGTACAAACTATAGATATGAGTTACAAATGCTATGAAGACGAATACAAATATTTGAATCCACTTTATGCCCAATTTCTCTCTGTAGGCCCTCCAAAAGTACATCTCTACACGTTCTCGCATGTTACATCTAGCAACCATGCAATACAACGCTACTACTATACTCTAACACAATAAATCATATGTGTTTTTAGTTTTACTAGATCTCATATTGTTACTTAATCATTAAGTTTGCATACATTAAAATTTCGTTTTAAATGTATGGCTAGTATCATCTATCGTGCGGGAAAAAAATCCCGCCCTTGCATCTTTAATCGGGTTTGTATCGATGGATCGTGCAAAACAGCGACACTACAGTAGTACTACAGTACAAGTAATAGTTCACTGGGCCATCATGTCATGTACTCCTCCGTCTTAAGAGTGGAGTGCTCGCTTTCATAAATGTTCTAGTTCCTTTCGCCGACATGTGGGACATCAAGCAACCGGGTCCACGTGCCATACCGATATAACAGTGCAAAGCAGCCGGGGTGAAGCACCCCAGTCATGGCGCTGACATAGTAATGAGCAATGAGGCGTCAAATCACAAAGCCGCACCTTTCCCATAGTTAAGTTGGAGGGATGAAGTAATCTCTACTCCTATAAAAGACTCAGTTGGTGATGATGGTGTGTCTGCCATCCACCATTTCTGACCATTAGATCTGCATCTAACGGTTGTGATGTAAGTTGTGGCCTTTTTGCAACAATTCCCACTTCTGTGCTCCAGTTTACACAAAACCCCTTGGTATCTTGAAACCAACCACATTCCTCCCTTACCTCATCAAAACAGCCCAAAGAATATATTTGGAGTGAAACATTAGATATTTTTAGTGATATGTATATCAAAACTAAACTGTTTTCTTTCAAATTTGTGATTATGTATTATTCTACTTTGGAACTGTTACAACGGACGGGCTCATTGCTATAGTGATATTTCTCTTGCATCATCACAACGAACATCTGTTGTACTTGTCCGGGTCGGATGCTCGCAATGCGATGACCTGAGTTTGAATTCTGTCCTAAAGTTTAGTTTTTATATTTTTAATATATACTTCTTTCGCTACAGTATTAACAGTGGAACCCATAGAGTACTTAGAATACAAGATTAAGGATTGATTTGTTTCTTTTTAACTTTCTATAGGAATCTGTAGCCAGCCTGCAAGTCATGTACACAACTGTACTGACAGTGGAACCCACAGAGTACTTAAAATACAAGATTTCTCGGTTTGCATGTGGGTTTAATAGGGGCGTTTGATGAAGGCGAGGAGGTGTGTTCAGCTGGGCATGCAGCGGGTGGAGCAGTACTATTCGATTTGACAGCGGGCGGTGCAGTTCCCGATACGGCTTTAATGAACACGAGGGAGAGGGTAGCAGTTCCCAAAATGTTGAATGGCCAATGGTGCATCCTCCTTCAATTAGCATCGTGAATGCATGAGGGAAGTAATGGGAGGAGGACCGGGAAAAGAGGCAGTACGATGTGAATGCAACATAGTTTGCACTCATATAAAGGTGCCCCTCCGTTCCAATGCATCTACCACATCATACGCACCTAAGCACCTACACTAAGCGCAAAAGTGCTCACTCTGGACCCATGGCGGTGATGAGCTCAAGCGGCCAGCGGCTGTGCCATATGGTCCATGACGCCAGCCTGTGGCATGGCGCCGAGGATCATCTCCAGATGGTGTTGGCGATCGGCTGGTGGATGGCCAGCGTCGACGCCCTCTACGACTCTCAGTTGGACCAGATGATCATTGCCACCATCAACAAGTTCACTGTCGTCAAGAAGCTCGCGGACGACATCGCCATACTCCTCCAGCCCGTGCGCCCGGGCTCCTCATTTCCTGCCACCCTAATCAGCCTCCATGGCCGAAACCTCTTTCAAGCAGTGGTGGCCCTGCGACTACCCGCCGACACAATGAAGAATGTCCACCTGGAGGTCGCACTCGCCACGAGGCGCCTCGCCCTGCAAGAATTCATTGACCTACACATCCATGTGTACGAGTTAGTCGTGTACATAGGTATCTACAAGGACGGTGAGGACACTACGACGTTGGCCTTCCTCAACCGGTTGGAAGCATTGGACACCTTTGCTGAGAAGCACCTTGACCTCGCCACAAAAGCCATGGCTGCTAAGTGATACGTCTCCATCGTATCTATAATTTTTGATTGTTCCATGCCAATATTCTTCAACTTTCATATACTTTTGGCAACTTTTTATATTATTTTTGGGACTAACATATTGATCCAGTGCCCAGTGCCAGTTCCTGTTTGTTGCATGTTTTATGTTTCGCAGAAACCCAATATCAAACAGAGTCCAAATAGGATAAAAATAGATGGAGAATTATTTTGGAATATTTATAATTTTTGGGAAGTAAAATCAACACGAGACGGTGCCCGAGGGGCCCACGAGACAGGGGGGCGCGCCCTGGACTCCCTTGCCCCCCCCCACCGTAAGGCGGTTGATGCTCTTCTTTTGCTGCAAGAAAGCTAATTTTATGAGAAAGATCTGGGCGAAAGATTCACCCCAATCGGAGTTACGGTTCTCCGGATATAAAAGAAACGGTGAAGGGGCAGAATCTGAGAACGCAGAAACAGAGAGAAACAGAGAGATAGATCCAATCTCGGAGGGGCTCTCGCCCCTCCCACGCCATGGAGCCAAGGACCAGAGGGGAAACCCTTCTCCCATCTAGGGATAAGGTCAAGGAAGAAGAAGAAGAAGGGGGGCTCTCTTCCCCTTGCTTCCGGTGGCGCCAGAACGCCGCCGGGGGCCATCATCATCACCGTGATCTACACCAATACCTCCATCATCTTCACCAACATTTCCATCACCTTCCCCTTCTATATACAGCGGTCCACTCTCCCGCAACCCGCTGTACCCTCTACTTGAACATGGTGCTTTATGCTTCATATTATTATCCAATGATGTGTTGCCATCCTATGATGTCTGAGTAGATTTTTGTTGTCCTACCGGTGATTGATGAATTGCTATGATTGGTTTGAATTGCATGTTTTATTATTGGTGTTGTCCTATTGTGATGTCCGTGTCGCGCAAGAGTGAGGGATTCCCGCTGTAGGTTTTGCAATATGTTCATGATTTGCTTATGGTGGGTGGCGTGAGTGACAGAAGCACAGACCCGAGTAAGTAGGTTGTTTGCGTATGGGATAAAGGGGACTTGATGCTTTAATGCTATGGTTGGGCTTTACCTTAATGATCTTTAGTAGTTGCGGATGTTTGCTAGAGTTCCAATCATAAGTGCATATGATCCAAGAAGAGAAAGTATGTTAGCTTATGCCTCTCCCTCAAATAGAATTGCAATAGTGATTACCGGTCTAGTAACATAGCAATTGCTTAGGGACAATTTCACAACTCCTACCACCACTTTTCTACACTCGCTATATTTAATTCATTGCTTCCTTATCTAAACAGACCGTAGTTTATATTTACGTGTTCTTTATTATCTTGCAAACCTATCCTATCACACCTACAAAGTACTTCTAGTTTCATACTTGTTCTAGGTAAAGCGAACACTAAGCATGTGTAGAGTCGTATCAGTGGCAGATAGGATTTGAGAGAATATTTGTTCTACATTTAGCTCCTCATTGGGTTTGACACTCTTACTTATGGAAAGAGGCTACAACTATCCCGTATACTTGCGGGTCATCAAGACCTTTTTCTGGCGCCGTTTCCGGGGAGTCATAGTGTGGGGTGAATATTCTCGTGTGTGCTCGTTTGCTTTATCACTAAGTAATTATTATTTGCTGTTCTAAGTTGTTCTCTATCTTTAGTTATGGATATGGAACATGAAATACCAAAAAAATTAGGTGTACTTGCTACTCATGGAGATGGGGAACCTCCTAAAACCCTTGATGCTCGTTATGTGAAAGAAATTATGTACTACTTTAATAATCCTGAGAAAACCCCATTCAATTATGTTACGGGAGACAGATTGGATCAACGTGAATACTTTGGGGATTATCGCTTGACACAAAAAGGGAAACTATTATGGGATCAAATTTATCTGTTGTATTGGTATGCTAGGCAACTATGCTTGACATATGATTATACTTGTTGCTCTAGGATGAAGGCTCCGCACATTGACTTTTCATGCAAATTTAATGATAATAAAACCTTGGCTTCTTATGCTAATGGTATATATGATTACTATGATGTGGAACAAATAGAAGAATTTTTTGCTTTTATGAGTGCTTATGAAATAGAATCTTTGTTTAAAACGTGTGAAAATTTTGATGATGCTGTTTACAAACCTAAAATTTTGCTATACTTAGATATTGCTATGAGAATTATGAATATAATGCCAATATTGATGCATTTATTGAGGAAGTCTCCGATGTCCAAGAAGAGACTAATATTTTGCAGGAGCCCATGGAAGAAGAAATTGATGAAATTGTGAGCTCATTGGATGAAAAAGATGATGAGGAGAGCGAAGAACAAAAGGAGGAAGAGCGGACTAGCTACCCGTGCCCACCTTATAATGAGAGTAACTCTTCAACTCATACATTGTTTAATTTCCCTTCGTGCTTACCGGAGGATGATTGCTATGATGATTGTTATGATCTCGTTGATTATCTTGAAATACCCCTTTTTGATGATGCTTGCTATACTTGTGGCCAAGATGCCAATATGAATTATGCTTATGAAGATGAACTTCCTATAGTTCCTTATGTTAAACATGAAATTGTTGCTATTGCACCCACGCATGATAGTCCTATTATCTTTTTGAATTCTCTCGACTACACTATATCGGAGAAGTTTGTGCTTATTAAGGATTAATGGATTATATTGATGGGTTGCCTTTTACCGTGGCACATGATGATTTTGATGAATATAATATGCATGTGCTTGCTGCTCCTACTTCCAATTATTATGAGAGAGGAACTACATCTCCGCCTCTTTATGTTTCCAACACGATAGAATTGCAAGAAACTGCTTATACTATGCATTGGCCTTTACTTGGTGTGCATGAATTGTTCTTTTATGACATGCCGATGCATAGGAAGAGAGTTAGACTTTGTTGCTGCATGATATATGTTACTTTGTGCTCACTACTAAATTACAAATCATTGTTAATTAAAATTGGCTTTGATATACCTTCGGATCCGGGTGGATCCATTACTTGAGCACTATATGCCTAGCTTAATGGATTTAAAGAAAGCGCTGCCAGGGATACAACCCGGAAGTTTTAGAGAGTCATTTATTTCTGTTGAGTGCTTTCATTTAGTCTAAAAAAAAGAGGGGACCTAAAAACTTTTCAAAAAGGAAAGTGAAAGTGAGAAAGACAAGCATTGTTGAAGTGAGAGCTAGCCTTGAACTTTGTTCATGCTCACGGAAACTTTGTGAATCTTGATTACAGAAACTTTTCATAAAAAATAATTATCCCCTTGTGCAATTCCATTATATTATAAAAATAATGTGCTAAGGTTTGCCTTTAGGATGTTTACAATACTTGTTGGTTTGTATGGTGCAGGACAGAAACTTTGGCTGTAGTGCGCGATTTTACATTTTTAACTGGAATGACAAAAGGTTCTCATTCTTTTCGCACTGTATTGCTGTACAATTTTTTCATTTTTCCTAATTTTTATAGAATTTTTGGCATACCATAAGTATGGTGAATGTTCAGATTTCTACAGGCTGTTCTGTTTTTGACAGATTCTGTTTTTGATGCATTGTTTGCTTGTTTTGATGAATCTATCAATTTATATCAGTGGATTTAAGCCATGAAAAAGTTATATTACAGTAGACACAATGCAAAAACAAAATATGAATTGGTTTGCAATAGTACTTAGAGTAGTGATTTGCTTTATTATACTAACGGATCTTACCGAGTTTTCTGTTGAAGTTTTGTGTGGATGAAGTGTCTAATCAAGGATGTCTCGATATGAGGAAAAGGAAGAGAGGCAATAGCTCAAGCTTGGAGATGCCCGAGGCACCCCAAGTAAATATTCAAGGAGACTCAAGCGTCTAAGCTTGGGGATGCCCCGGAAGGCATCCCCTCTTTCTTCAACAAGTATCGCTATGTTTTCGGATTCGTTTCGTTTACAGATATGTGCAAGTTTTCACTTTTCTTTTATGCACCATGCTGGTATGAGATAATCCTTGTTTGATTTATAGAATGCTCCTTTCACTTCACTTAAATCTTTTGAGTATGGCTTTATAGAATGCTTCATGTGCTTTGCTTATATCATTTGAAGTTTGGATTGCTTGTTTCTCTTCACATAGAAAACCGCCATTTGTAGAATGCTTTTTTGCTTCATTCATATTTTTTAGAGCGTGGGCATATCTTTTGTTGAAAGAATTAAACTCTCTTGCTTCATTTATATCTATTTACAGAGATGACAGGAATTGGTCATTCACATGGTTAGTCATAAGATCCTACATAAACTTGTAGATCGTGAATACGACATGTTTGATTCCTTGCAATAGTTTTGTGATATAAATATGGTGATATTAGAGTCATGCTAGTGGGTGGTTGTGGATTGTAGAGACACTTGTGTTGAGGTTTGCAAGTCCCGTAGCATGCACGTAAGGTAACCGTTGTGTGACAAATTTGAAGCATGGGGTGTTTCTTTGATTGTCTTCCTTATGAGTGGCAGTCGGGGACGAGCGATGGTCTTTTCCTACCAATCTATCCCCCTAGGGGCATGCATAGTAGTACTTTGCTTCAAGGGCTAATAAACTTTTGCAATAAGTATATGAGTTCTTTATGACTAATGTGACTCCATGGATTATACGCACTTTTACCTTTCCATCATTGCTAGCCTCTTCGGTACCGTGCATTGCCCTTTCTCACCTTGAGAGTTGGTGCAAACTTTGCCGGTGCATCCAAACCCCATGATACAATACGCTCTATCACACATAAGCCTCCTTATATCTTCCTCAAAACAGCCACCATACCTACCTATCATGGCATTTTCATAGCCATTCCGAGATATATTGCCATGCAACTTCCATCATCATCATATTCATGACTTGAGCATTCATTGTCATATTGCCTTGCATGATCGTAAGATAGCTAGCATGATGTTTTCATGGCTTGTCTGTTTTTTATGTCATTGCTATGCTAGATCATTGCACATCCTGGTACACCGCCGGAGGCATTTATATAGAGTCATACCTTTGTTCTAGTATCGAGTTGTAATATTGAGTTGTAAGTAAATAAAAGTGTGATGATCATCATTATAGAGCATTGCCCCCATAAAAAAAGATAGGCCAAAGAAGCCTAAATAAAAAAAGGGGGCCAAAGAAGTCTGCCAAAAAAGAAAAAAGAAAAAAAGGAAAAAAAAGAGGGGGCAATGTTACTATCCTTTTACCACACTTGTGCTTCAAAGTAGCACCATGTTCTTCATATAGAGAGTCTCTTATGTTGTCACTTTCATATACTAGTGGGAATTTTCATTATAGAACTTGGCTTGTATATTCCAACGATGGGCTTCCTCAAATGCCCTAGGTCTTCATGAGCAAGCAAGTTGGATGCACACCCACTTAGTTTTCAGTTTGAGCTTTCATACACTTATAGCTCTTAGTGCATCCGTTGCATGTCAATCCCTACTCCTCGCATTGACATCAATTGATGGGCATGTCCATAGCCCATTGATTAGTCGCGTTGATGTGAGACTTTCTCCATTTTTGTCTTCTCCATATAAACCCCCACCATCATATTCTATTCCACTTATAGTGCTATATCCATGGCTTGCGCTCATGTATTGGGTGAGGGTTGAAAAAGCTGAAGCGCGTTAAAAAGTATGAACCAATTGCCCGGCTTGTCATCGGGGTTGTGCATGATGGGAGCATTTTGTGTGACGAAGATGAAGCATGGACAAACTATATGATTTTGTAGGGATAAGCTTTCTTGGCCATGTTGTTTTGAAAAGACATGATTGCTTTATTAGTACGCTCGAAGTATTATCGTTTTTATGTCAAATGATAGATTATTGCTTTGAATCACTCGTGTCTTAATATTCATGCCATGATTAGACATATGATCAAGATTATGCTAGGTAGCATTCCACATCAAAAATTATCTTTTTTATCATTTACCTACTCGAGGACGAGCAGGAATTAAGCTTGGGGATGCTGATACGTCTCCGTCGTATCTATAATTTTTGATTGTTCCATGCCAATATTCTTCAACTTTCATATCTTTTGGCAACTTTTTATATTATTTTTGGGACTAATATATTGATCCAGTGCCCAGTGCCAGTTCTTGATTATTGCATGTTTTATCTTTCACAGAAACCCAATATCAAACGGAGTCCAAATAGGATAAAAACGGACAGAGAATTATTTTGGAATATTTATGATTTTTGGGAAGTAAAATCAACGTGAGACGGTGCCCGAGGGGGCCATGAGACAGGGGGCACGCCCCAGGGAGGTAGGCGCGCCCTGGACTCTCCTGGGCCCCCCGTAAGGTGGTTGATGCTCTTCTTTTGCCGCAAGAAAGCTAATTTTATGAGAAAGATCTGAGCGAAAGATTCACCCCAATCGGAGTTACGGATCTCCGG
Source organism: Triticum aestivum (assembly GCF_018294505.1). Lineage (NCBI taxonomy): Eukaryota > Viridiplantae > Streptophyta > Magnoliopsida > Poales > Poaceae > Triticum > Triticum aestivum. The sequence continues at coordinate 483,313,971 of NC_057801.1, read as the reverse complement.
ATATAAAAGAAACGATGAAGGGGCAGAATCTGAGAACGCAGAAACAGAGAGAGACAGAGAGAAATATCCAATCTCGGAGGGGCTCTCGCCCCTCCCACGCCATCGGAGCCAAGGACCATAGGGGAAACCCTTCTCCCATCTAGGTAGAATGTCAAGGAAGAAGAAGAAGGGGGGCTCTCTCCCGTTGCTTCCGGTGGCGCCGGAACACCGCCGGGGGCCATCATCATCACCGCGATCTACACCAGCACCTCCATCATCTTCACCAACATCTCCATCACCTTACCCCTTCTATCTATAGTGGTCCACTCTCCCACAACCCGCTGTACCCTCTACTTGAACATGGTGCTTTATGCTTCATATTATTATCCAATGATGTGTTTCCATCCTATGATGTTTGAGTAGATTTTCGTTGTCCTACCGATGATTGATGAATTGCTATGATTGGTTTGAATTGCATGTTTTGTTATTGGTGCTGTCCTATTGTGCTCTCCATGTCGTGCAAGTGTGAGGGATTCCCGCTGTAGGGTTTGCAATATGTTCATGATTTTCTTATGGTGGGTGGCGTGAGTGACAGAAGCACAGACCCGAGTAAGTAGGTTGTTTGCGTATGGGATGAAGGGGACTTGATGATTTAATGCTATGGTTGGGTTTTACCTTAATGATCTTTAGTAGTTGTGGATGCTTGCTGGAATTCCAATCATAAGTGCATATGATCCAAGAAGAGAAAGTATGTTAGCTTATGCCTCTCCCTCAAATAGAATTGCAATAGTGATTACCGGTCTAGTAACGTAGTCAATTGCTTAGGGACAATTTCACAACTCCTACCACCACTTTTCCACACTTGCTATATTTACTTTATTGCTTCCTTATCTAAACAGCCCCTACTTTCTATTTACGTGTTCTTTATTATCTTGCAAACCTATCCTATCACACCTACAAAGTACTTCTAGTTTCATACTTGTTCTAGGTAAAGCAAACACTAAGCGTGCGTAGAGTCATATCAGTGGCAGATAGGATTTGAGAGAATATTTGTTCTACCTTTAGCTCCTCATTGGGTTCGACACTCTTACTTATCGAAAGAGGATACAAATATCCCGTATACTTGCGGATCATCACTAAGCTGCCAGTCGGTGGCCCGGCGCACTGAGTCGAGGAGGAGGAGGTCGTACGTTGATGGATGCATCTTTCTTCTTGCCTCCTGTAACCACCACTGTGATCGCATCATCATGCCCTTAATTCTTATTGCACTATTGCATTCTCGTTCCAGTCAATATAGACATGAACGATCCATTTGCTCACATTTGGAGGCAATTATATGCATCACTATAACTAGTACTCCATCCTTCAAATTATAAGTTGTGGTTACCTTTTCCATCAACTTCGTGCAACGCACGGGCATCTTTCTAGTAATAATGCTAAAAAAATAAGTTGGAGGGACGAAGAAACAATCATTTCACTCATTCTTGAATCCGCTTCTTCCTCATCTTCTTCAAGTTAACCATGTGTTGCTTCTGCCGTTGTTTTGCCTCATGTGGGACGCAGATCGGCTTGGTAAAGCACTGATACATGGGACCTCATGTTAGGAAACCGCCAGGCCAACGCCCTCTAGAAATAAGAAACCTCCCCCACCAACCGCGTGGCAAAATCATCTCCTTTTTACTAATCTTGATACTATAATTTTTTAGATCAATATAATTGAGATTTATATAGATAGCACACAGGAGCAAAACCAAGTGGTACGGTTAAGGGCATCCACAGTGTGTAGCCAAATGTGAAAATAGCTTTTGGCATCAATGGAAACCATTGTGGACGGTGCTGCCAAAGCCAAAAAGATGGAACCGAAGATCCCTAATTGATTGATTGAAGGAATAGAAAAATGCAACCTCTCTCCTCTTTCTCCCATGCTTGGATGCATGTACAGTATAGAGCATAGAGTCTACTCCCCTGTTCATTCTATCACATATCACAAAGCAGTGAGGCCTCAAATCATAAAGCACGGACGAAGCAACCATCATTTCACTCTTTGCTGACTCCGCTTCTCCATCGTCTTCTTCGAGAAACCACCTTGCCGAAATAAGCTGGACGGACAACGCTATTGTGTAGTACTAGTACATTTACGCGTCCTTTGGTTGAACGGACTTCCTGGATGCAAATAAGGCGGTCGTATTGGCTTGCAGGTGGCACTTGCGAATGACTTAACGTGGTCTCCCTCAATTGTGTTCTTCGTCGAGCGCACTTCGCCAAACCACAACGTTCGAAATATCATCGACGTCACCGTAATAGGGAAGGAAGTCATTTTGCAAATAAAAAAAGGGGGAAGGAAGTCAAATAGTTACTACCTCCATTATTTTTTGTACACAAGGCCAGTATATCAAAATTACAATTTGCAGAAGGCCACTAACACTAATCGAGGCAAAATTGATGGGGTTTGCCTTGTACTAGCAACCAAGGACATTAATATACCCTTGCATGCATGCGGAAGTGAGAAGGTTGGTTTGCATGGTGCTGCATTAATCAAGCTATGAGGAGTGAGATGGTTAGCTCTTTGGGCGTAGGAGAAAAAAATACGCATTAATTGACACGTCGAACGAGGATATGTATCGATCAATCCCGCGAAGGAAAACCCCACCTTTCTTTTTCAACACAAGTAGTACTCCTACGTACGTACTTGTGTCCTGTTTGGGTCTAGGGCTTGCATTGCCATACTTCACCACACATTTTTGCCAAGCTTCGCTAAAGTTTTCAAAATGAAAAGGAGGTACACTTGTGCATGGCTGTCGCGGTCGCACCGCACCCTCACACAGTCGCTCCTGCACGCCACAAACCCAACCAAGGGAACGCACCCTCACTGACACGTGCTACCGCATGTGATCAAACCAATCTCAGCCATCCTACCACTGACACGTAATTTTCGTTCATACAATATGTTTATCGAACCGCATGTTGGGGAAGATCGTACGGCCCGTGCAGTGGTCTGTTGGGGAAGAAGAAGAGGTGAGGAAGAAGGGTCAGGAGACGTAGGATATTCATCCAACTACCTAAAATGGTCGACTGACCCAAATGATGAAAGTCAGGCGACTCGCATAAATATATGTTTTTACACAACAAAAGATCCCTAAAAACAACAACATAAATAAAAACTATCACTGCTTGCGGACTGGGGTGGCATCATCGTCTTTGGCTGCCGGCGCGAACCAGTCGTAGTTGCCGACGTTTGTCTCTGCACCGTGGTTGTCCTCGGCCTCCAGCTACTCATTCATGCGGAGCGTGCAGGCGCTCTGCACGGTTGCGAGCACTGCCTGGTTCAAGTCCAGGATGTCCGGTTCCGCCTGCTGGAGGTCCTCAATGGAAGTGCATCCACGCGCTCCACGTCGAGTTGAGCCTCCGTCGCTCGGTTCAAGTCTAGGACGTATGGTTCTGCCTTCAAGAGGGCCTTGATGGCAACAGCATCCGCGCACTCCGTGTCAAGTTGAGCCTCCACCGCTCGGTTCACATCCACAACATCCAGTTCCACCTGCAGGAGTGCCTCGATGGCAGTGGCATCCACGCGCTCCGCGTCGAGTTGAGCCTCTGCCTCCCGGTCCACCTCTAATATCGCCAGGTTGAACCGCTGGTCCGCCTGCACCATGGGGGACCCGGACGCCAGCACGAAGTCGACGTCCATCGTCTCATATGCATCGGGGGCCTTCTGCGCTGCGACCTCCGCCATGAACATTGTATCGGCTTCCTCCTCCTCGAAGCTTGGCATTAGAGAACTCGAGGATTGGTCCGCTGCAAAGCGAGCTTGGGAACGGAGGTCTGTGGCGCTAACCGCCACCGCGATTTTTGTGCGGCGCTCCGGCGTCAGCATCTTGTAGTACATGATCTTGCAGCGCACCATGGCTTTCTGGTGAACTAGGGGACGCTTCATGTGGGCTAGGGGATCGAAAGGTGGGGGAATGGGCTGGAGAGGAGGTCTGGTTTTGGGGCAGTGGCTGGCATAGGCCGAGCAGCGAAGGTTCTGGTGTGAATAGTGGTTCCGCTGATGACCAGTCAATCAGTTTTGACTGTACATCGCTCTTGTCGCGTTCGTGTTGCACCCCGGCACGCTGGACCCACCACGTCACTCACCAAATGAAACGCGCTTCGTCTTGCGTTTTCGGTCACTTGTGGGACCGTAGTTGAGAGCAAACCGTTATCCCCCCCCTCCCCCGCCTGCGTCATTCATACTACTACTACTACCTCTATCCTAGTTTATTGGTCTCCATTGTTATCTGTGCCAAAGTTTGACCATAAATTTAACTAACAAAATATTCATGCATGTCATAAAAAATTATATCATTAAAAATTATGTTCAAATATGAATCCAACGATATAATTTTATTAACATGCACTAACATTCCATTAGTTAAATTGTTGGTACAAAATTAGCACAAATTACAAAGAGGACTAATAAACCAGGAAAGAGGTTGTAGAAGAGAGAGAGAGAGCTCGGCCGAGTGTTACCAGTACTCCCTCCATTTTATGCGGAGTAAATAAAAACAGAGGGAGTATACTACTAGTACTGTGAGCACTACATACTCTACTCCAGGTGTTGGATTGTTAGTACTCCACTAGTACTATTGGAGAGGGAGCTTAAAAAGATACTATTGGACTGGCTATATGTGGTGAAATCCTAGTAGGAAGAGCATGCGCGAGAACAAGCACATTCACGTGTTTGAATAAAAAATTGAAAACCATCTCTATTTGAATACAAATCTAGGAGTACGTATGAATCTAACAATATTGATTGGGCGTTGTTGAATGCTGATACTTTTTTCTATAAGTTTGATCAATGTAGAGATACTTTGACTACACATAAAACCTATATGTAAACTAGAAAGGATCGGAGGGAGTATATTGTACGTTCAAAAGTGAAACGAACATTGAATACCCTTCATATATGATTTGCTGATGCTATGAGCACCGGTTCAAAATTTTGTATCCACCTTAGGTATAACACATGCAACCACTCGTTCTCTCTTGGTTTCATCTCAGGGTCCGGAGATCGATTGAAAGAGGACAAGGGTGGGTACAATATGTTCATTTCTCTTTTGAACGTACAATATACTCCCTCTGATCCCCATAGACCCCCCCCCCCGGGTCATTTCTATCATAGAAACTCACCAAACCTTTATCTCCTAGCACGACATGCACTTGATCTCTCAACATCAATCGATATCGTGAAGATGTGTTGGGGCATGAACCGAATGGGATGTCAAACTAAGATGGGAAGCGACACGTAGTGGAGGAATAGTGAAACTTTAATCGAACCGTTTGTTTGTATGCATGTCGGACAAATTACGACATTGGAAATACAAGCATGGTCTAGGCCCACATGCCAATGATACTCGGCAGAATGTTCAAATGAGGCATGCGGGAGGATGGACTCGACTGGAGGGCGGCATGATCGATGGAGAAGAGGGTTGGAGAGGAATGAGAAATAAGCAACGCCACATGATTATACTTGAACGGCTCAAATAAACAATAAGTTGTCTCATTTTCCCTTCCATCTTGGTCACGGAGTAAGATACTCCCTCGGGTTTTTATTTACTCAGCATATTAGGTTTGACTGAAGTCAAACTTCATAAAATTTGACCAATTTTTTAGAAATATGAACATTTACAATAGCAAATCTATATGATGTGAAAGTATATTCAATAATGAATCTAATGGTATTGATTTGTTATTGTATATGTTATTATTTTTGTCTATAAATTTTGCCAAAGTTTACAAGTTTGACTTTGAGCAAAGCTAAAATGCAGAGTAAATAAAAATAGAGGGAGCACGTAGGAACTAGTATAGTTACTACTGCCGGAACATGGTAAGTTGGACCCCTGAATGCGGGCACTGACCGGGCACACCTTAATTCCTTCAAACAGTCGGACACCTACAATAGCACACCATCTGGCTACTTAATCAAGTGTTACTCTTAATTAGTTGAAAAGGAAAAGGGTGGTACCGTACCCAAAACCACCACACTTGGGGCTAGGGTAACAACTTGGTACGGTACCACATTTGAACCAGGGCACAGAAACTACCTGTTTTGCACCTAATGCTCAATGCAGAGCACTGATGCTCGAATTTGGCCAGAAAACAGGGAAATGGACATGTGGGGCACACATGTCGGGACGACGTGGCACAGACTAGTCCAATGGACGAGCTGGCTAACTACCTCCTCGCCACCGGCAACCGTTCATGTGGGTCGTGGGGGCTAGCAACGTGGCACAGCTCCCGACCGCCTCTGGACACGGCGACCGCGGTGAGCGACACACTCATCATCGCTGTACATGGTCGGCTTCAGGGTGCCGAGGGTGGCATTAGGTTGTGGCATGACCAGAAGATCAACACCCGGCTCGTCGAGGATGCACGGGGCACCGAAGTGCACACGCGCTGTGACGCGTCCGTGGAGTGTTGTAGCGCGGCCAACTACATCCCCAGGACCTGAGACCATGTCGGGTCGTCTTGCTTTTTCAATTACTTGTGGGGATTGCATGTGAGCAAAGGGCATCTCCAACATTGCCATGACTATAGATGACTACCCTGGCACACCAAAAACCCTCGTTCCTCGCGCCATCGTGGTGCAATCCAGGCGGTGCCAGCTGCATGCATTCATGTCATCTATCTGTATGCCGTCATTAAGAGGCCTAGTGCCCGAGGAACCAACTCCGGTGACTTAATGACGCACCCGGACGCTTGGCCTCACTGGAATGCGCTACTTAAAGCAGCAACTCCCAGCTAAACTCCGCACCATAGCGCATCGTCCTGCTACCTAGTACCACATCCGCCATGACCGCGAGCGCGAATGCTCTTCCGAAGAGCTTGTCTTCGGGGATGAAGCTTGAGGTCGCCGCCCTCGCTCAAGTCGCCACTCGCAATGCAATAGCAGCGTAGCCGGATGCGGACGCGACCGCACAAGAGGTGGCCACACTGGCGGCCAACGACGGGAGCACCGTCAGCCACGCGTCCTACTTACCGTTGTCCAACGTTTGGTGGCGCATGTGGCAGGTGAAGCGATGGACCATCCACGTCCATCATCATCGACCTCATGTCCACCGGCACCGCCGAGGTCAGGGACTCCTCCGAGGATGAGTAGGGCATGGGAGGTGGCAGGGCATGGTGTGCCAACAGGCCAGTGTGTCTCCCGTGTTCTACTCTTCCTTTTCGGAGACTGCACCTTCACTTCACGGGTCTTAAACCATGCCCCCGTACATGGAGATCGCAGATGGAGGACGTCAGTCACCATTGTAGAATAGGTTTAGGGTCAGGTTTCTTTTATTCTTCGGTCCTATAAAAGTTCGAAATGTAATGAAAATATGTCATGTTTCCATGAATCTCGTCCGGTGTATATGAACTTTCACAATAATAGTAAGATATATTGTAGGAGTATGAAAATATATGGAATGATGAATCGTTTTTGTGTGTATGAACTTAGAAGGTTTGACATGAGACAAAGCTAACATGCGAAGTAAATAAACACATAGGGTCTACATACACAATTTATCTTAGGCACTCCAATAGTACGTCCACTACACATTCACGCGGTTCACATCTTTCTACATCTACGTGAACCTACGAAAGGGTTAACATAAATTGCCTCTCTCCCCCCTGATTTTCATGGTGGTGGGCCCCTCCCTCCCCCCAATCTCCAATCAACAGCTCACATGTTTCACATTACGTTAATTACGTAACTGGGATTACATAGGTGTAGCATTACTCGTCCTAAATAAACCAACCAAGCCAACCTCCCAGCATATCGCATGGGAAAAGACCCGGCCGCGCCGTTTTAGTCGGGATTACCGGATTACTAGTAGTAGTGTCGATGGCTCACGCGAAGCACCAAGTTTTTTTTTGTTTTTTGAGGGGGCAAAGCACCAAGTTTAAAAGGAAAAAATGCAGTACACTCACGGCACGCCGGTCGCGGTTGCACTACACCCCTCACATGGTCGGTCCTGCACACGGCTCACGCAGACGGAACGCGCTTCGGCTTGCCACTTCACTAACACGTGGGACTGCACTTGGAGAAACCGATCATGCGACAAACTCCCTCGCCCACCACGCGAAAATCCCCCCCCCCCAAATTTCACCCAAATCCCAGATTCAGCCGCCCTTCGGCGAGCTAGCCAATAATATTCCCAAACACCCCTCCCCCGGCCCCCTCCACTCCATTCGCTCCGCCAAAGCCGCCCTCCCTGCCACACCGATACATCAGTGTCGTGGTTCGTCGAGGGGACGCACAGCGATCCTCTCGCTCCCACAGTACTCTCTCGTAGACTGTCGTCCTCTAGCCGCGCCGCCACCGCTGGTGATGTTCTTGTGGAGACGCACGGTGGTCAGCTTCTCCCACAGTACGTGCACTCTAGATTGAGGCCCCGTCCATGTGGGAGTAGCACTAAATGTTAGCTGATAGACACTATTAATCTCACTGTTTGCCGAAGTAGTTTATAGTCAATATGCTCTGCTTAAGAAGCTTCCTTGCCCTGTTCTGCACTCAATCTGCATAGCTGAGATGGCATGCCACACCCGATTAGTTGCTAAAATATCCTGCCATATATTTATTGTGACTTAGATTTCCATGCTCTAGTAGCCAATTTGTTAGGTGAAATAGCTCTACACCGTTTTATACTCAATCTTTGTTGATGAGATGTCCTTCGATGGCTGTGTGCTCTGCCTCATTGACTGCTGAAACATCTCGCCATAATTTAGCACTCAAATCTGTTTACTGAATTAGCTTTACCATATATTTCATTACTTAGATCTGCTTGTCCAAATATCTTTCCATACCTTTAGACATCGACCTAGATGTTTTTTTCTAGACTTCATTAAAAATCATATATGTTATTCCTATAATATCTAGTAGAAGAACTAATTTGTATGTCTAATAGATGGACAAGACTTGGATTACTTCTGCTCGAAGATTCTCCGCTGCATATGTCGAGGGGGTTGAAAACTTCATGAACTTTATCAGATCTGAGTACGGTGGTCCGAAATCAGATGTGCTCTGCCCGTGTAGCAGTTGTATGAATTCAGTTACAAGACCCCGGTTAACTGTGAACAATCATCTACACTTGTATGGAATGTCGGTCACATATACTAGGTGGGTTCATCATGGTGAAGCTGTGAACGTCAATGTTACTAACTATGTGGAAGCAGCAGATCACCATCTTGATCTGCCTGATGCTTAGGTGGAAGAGGAGGAGGAGGTGGTGGTGGCGGAGCCAGTGAGTTTGACCAACATTGAAACAATGCTACGAAATGCTCGTGCATTTCATGAACTTTCACCTGCAGAAGAAAAACGGTGGGCCCGCATGTTGGAACAATGCAATGTGGCTGTCACCCTAGGAAATAAGCTGTCAGTATTCTCACCTATGGTCACCTTTCTCCAGGTGAAGACATCTGAGCGGATGACCAACAAATCATTCGATGCGATGTTGGCTCCTTTCCATAAATCTTTCCAAGAAGCGTCTGAGCTGCCACACACCCACAATAAAATGAAGAATTTCCTTCGTGCAGTCAGAATTGGATATGATATGATCCATGTTTGTAAGAATAATTGTGTTCTGTTCTAGAAGGATTATGCCAACTTAAGTGAATGCCCAAAATGCAAATCATCAAGATGGAAAGATGGTGATGTTGTGAAGAGGATTCCTCATAATGTTTTGAGACATTTTCCAATTATACCAAGATTGCAGATGTTGTTTCATGATGCTGAAACAAGAGAGGATGTATTGTGGCATTCTAGGAACTAGGAGCACAAAGATCAGAATGTAATGAGCCATCCATCTCATGGTAGTGACTGGAAAAACTTCAATCACAAACACCAAAAATTTGCTGCTGACCCGAGAAATATGAGACTTGGCTTAGCTTCAGATGGATTTAACCCATTTGGCCACTAGAGCGCCACATATAGCATGTGGCCAGTGCTTGTCATCCCTTACAACATGCCTCCAAATGTATGCACCAAAGAATCAAACTACATGATGGCCTTGCTCATCCCAAGTCCAAAAAGTTCTGGAAAGGATTTTGATTTATTCATGGAGCCTCTTGTGGAGGAACTTCAACAACTATGGAGGGGTGTTCTCACTCGAGACCTATATAGCAGCCCACCAGCTGATTAGTTTCTACGTGTTGTTATAATTTGCTGCATCCATGATTATCTGGCTTTGGGCACTATGTCAGGGCGAACGACACATGGTTATAATGCATGTGTTTGCTGTGACAGGAATCCGTTGTCATACGCAATACTTAGCAAGATCTATTACATTGGACACCGTCGTTTCCTTGCCAAGGACAAGTCGTGTCCTACAAAATACCGAAGATATGTGTTCAATGCAAAGCATGAAAACCGTGATGCACCAAAGAGGCTCACCACCGATGAGATGCAAGTGGAATTAGAGAAGGTCAGGCATATTACACCAGGAAACCATCCTGATAATGGTAGCAGGAAAAGGAAGCATGGTAGGGCAGAAGAGAGATTATTATTTACCCGCAGGTCCACTTTGTGGGACTTGGAGTATTGGAAAGATTTGGATCTGTGGCATAATCTTGATGTGATGCACATCGAGAAAAATATATGTGACAGCATTATCGGCACACTTCTTAATATTGAAGGCAAGACGAAAGATACCTTAAAATCTAGGATTGATTTGATACACCTGGGTATGAGAAAGGATTTGTAGGTGCAACATGAAGATAAACCACGGGATATGGCACCAGCTGTGTACGTCATGGACAAGGTAAAAAGAAAAGAATTCTGCAAGGTCCTGACACGTGTGAGATTCCCACATGGATTTGCTTCCAACCTGAAAGGAGAGTCAGTGCAGATGGAAACAAGGTACAAGGGTTGAAAACTCATGACTGCCACGTCCTACTTCAAAAGGGTTTTACCTGTTATCCTTAGAGGATTGGGCCGCCCTGACTTATACAGAGCAGTTGCAGAGTTGGGACAATTCTTCAGGGAACTCAGCAGTGGAAATATCAGAATAGATGCTTTGTAGCATCTTAGAGACAAGATACCAACTATCCTATGCGACCTTGAGAAGATATATCCTCCAGGCTTCTTTGATGTGATGGTGCATTTGGTTGTTCATCTACTTGATGATGCACTACTTAGAGGTCTAGTACAGTATGGCTGGATGTACCCTATTGAAAGGCGGCTAGGCACTTTCAAGGGCTATGTTAGGAACAGAGCTAGACTTGAGTGTTCCATTGTAGAGGCCTACATTGCTACAGAAGCATTGACAATCTGCTCAAAATACATTGAAACAGTTGATCAACTTAGCAAAGAGGTGGGTGAAGACAATCCCGGGCTCAATGTTTTCGATTGTTCTGTTCGAGTTACAGGGAAGAGTCGACAAGACGACAAAACTAAATATTTGGACAAAATGGTTTGGTATGTGTTGAATAACTATCCTGAGATTCTACCTTATATCGAGTAAGTGCTAAGTACTGCAGCTTATACATCGTAATCTACTAAACTTGCAGCACATTCTTATATATTTAGATGTTTGACGCGATCACTATGTTGTGCAGCATCTACAAAAAGGAGTTACTGCCGCAAAATCCAAGAAACATTGACAAACTGGTTATGGCAGGATTTGTGAAATGGTTCAAGAGCCATGTAAGCTTTTGAATTGCACTGTCGGTTTTTTTTTAATATATTGAGTACATAAGATGATCAGCTTGTCTATTTTCTAACCAAAGGTTAAGAAGACGCGGGAGGATGGGAAGGCAGTTGATGATTCCCTTTATGCACTAGCAATGGGTCCCGATACTCGGGTAAGACATTATGAATCTTGCATTGTCGGAGATGTGCGCTACAACACCCTTGCACGCGATGAAGGCAGGAAGACACAAAACAGTGCCATCATGAGCATGAATACGTACGACAAAGAGACATTGAAATGTATGCTAACATAATAGACATTGTTCAGTTGCAGTATATCTCCAGTTTCGAGGTTCATCGGTGAGTGGTTCTGTTGTGCTGTCGTTGGTATAACCTATTTTCCAGGATCGCAAAACCCAGAGTTGATGATTATTTCAAATCCATCAATGTCAAGGCGGCGTACCAGACCGACGAGCCTTTTATTTTGGCAAATCAAGCAACACAGATATTTTTATTGGAAGACACATTTGCACGCAACGATGACTGGAAAGTATTGCAAAGGTTTGAGTAGAGAAATTCGTTTAATGAAGTTACACAACAAGATGATGCTTACACTGCTCCTGGTGTACAAGATCCCACAGATGTTCCTAATATCTTTGAGAACCATCACGTCAATGACGCTGGCAAAATGATTACCTGTCGGGCTATGGTGACACTGTGGGGAATTACGATTCAGACTGATACACAAGGCAAAGATGTTGACGCTACTGCTGTGGATGATGATTAGATTGCTTTTTCGTATTTTCCTATTAGAAGACGTTTTTTTATCTACTATATGAAATTGTGTTTGCTATGACAACAGAAACCTAATGAACTTGTTGTTTAGTATTTTGCTGTGAGAACATCACTTATTATGTATGTTGAATTGTGTTTGGTGATTGTATGACGACTAAAACATGATGACATTGTTGTTTAGTTGTACTCATATTTAGCTGTGAAACTTGAATTTGATGGCATAGTTTGCTGTTGGACTGCAACTTGCTCGACGTCTTTGAATGGAAATAAAGCTGACCCGGCAGGGCCTCTGCTAATTTATTTATTTATGATAAAAGGGGATACCCCTGATTTCTGTTAATAGAAATCATTAGATGTTCACAACACTACGCCCAGCCTGCTAAACAGCTTTCATTCATTACTAGTTTCAGCAAAGTGCTCATGTCATAGCCACTGAATACATCACGAGTGCTACATACACTGCAAATAGAGATACAATCATCATACAGAGCACATCGATTTTGCCCATTATCTTCACAAGGTCTTTCATCTCCTCATTGATATCCAGGCCATTCAGTAGTTGTTGCTTGGCCATGGTCAGAGGAACTGCGTCTTTAACCTTCTGCTCTGCATCTTCCTCTTATGTCGTTCCTTCAATTACTTGTTCAACACCCCAACCTATTGGTATTGCGATTCCTTGGTTAACCAAATAATTAGTGTAGTTGTATTCCCCCACATCAGTAGCTTCCCAGAAATACAAATCACACGAATCTTCCCTTTTCTACACGAATTAAATTGGAAGATCATCAACCAAACTATTAAAAAATCAGCAACTAAAAGCAGCAGAACGACACTTAAACATATTATTACCCATGATTCATGCATTTGTAGAAGACTCGGCCCGGGTTGAGGATTGTGGTTGAGACGCGACAGATGACTCTACATGATTTGCAGCAGTGGCACCACACCAACGGTAGCGGGTTGCGATGAGCAACCGGCTGCGGTGCGTGTGCCGGCGGGGGTGTGATGAGACCCACAGGCAACAGTATGGGTGGCGACTTGGCGCATATCTAGTTGTTGCGTGTTGAAGAGCAGGTGGACGAGCAGCCAGCGGACATGGTTGTTGCGGCCAGAGCTTTTGATGTTAGGCAGAGTAAGTAGAGAAGAGGAGAAGCGAAGGTTGGATATGTTAGTTTCATTACTCGCAGAGTAGCATAGCACCATATATAGTCATAGTCTAGGTTTGGATTCGAACCAGCTACAGGAGCACGTCATTCTTTTTTCAAAAACTCAGCAACGTCTCTTTACTAGTACACTAGCTTGTTCTGTACGCCTTCTCAAGTCTTTGATTTTCTTTTTTTTGCGAGGATGGAAGGAGGACAAAATTGAGAGTTTCGCCTTGGTTTGCTCGCCGTGGTGCCGCCCTCCAGTGTTGTTAACATGGTCAACAACCGAGAGTAATAAGGAGATGACTGTACATGGTGAGGATGACAGTACGGACCCACCAGGATCATGGCAGTAGGCAAGCAAGTGCCTCCTTTATTACAAGAAAAAAAGGGTTCCTCCAGATGGTTTCCTGACATCTGGGTCGCACGCCATTGTCAACGTAGTAAATAAGTGAGATAACTACACAAGGAGCGGCAGACACCCGAGACCCAGCAGCGCGCGAAGTAATTCTTTTTTTTCGGGACGGAGAAGGGTATCAACTGGGTTGTGCGGGAGCTGTGGCTCGTCTAGCCCAGGCTTTTGTTTCAAATGTTTACCATGTGACCAATCCACTTTTTTTCCAATCTGAAAATGGCTAGCCCAGCTATTTTTGTTTTCTGCAGAATAACCAACATAGGCCTACTTGCTTTTCTACGCCCTGCTAGGCCGGAAATCTTTCAAGACGAGTAGAGACGCATTCGGGCTTGCCCAGAAAATGGGCTATAAGTATAATAAATGGGCTGTAAAATGAAAAAAATACAACAAACATGCAATTAGTTCCAAAATACTTTTTTCTTTCTGATTTTGATATTTTAAATTTCATTGTTTTTGTGTGGGTAAAATTTCTTTGGATTTAAATTAAGCTATGTTTAGTTTTTTAATTAATTTGAATTTGGCTAGAAATTCTGGGCGGTATGCTATTTGGGACTGATTTGGAGGCTGATTTGTGGGTCTACTAGGTTGACATGTACGAAAGGCTTTGTCAACTTAGTCCACAAACGATTCTAGCAGTAGTGACCGTGGGATGTTAATCCAACGGTCGTGCTGCTTCTTCAATATCTGATCTTCTTGCTCCGGCCACCCAAACCAGTGCTGGTGGGACTACCTGCTCCCACCTCCCATGGTTGGCTGTGCTGCTGCATAGGACGCACCACCCCACCCTACTCCATCGCTGGCCAGGCCATTCCTCTACTCACCCACACCTCCTATTATTTTCCGGCGATGGCAGTCGAACCAGTAAACCCTCGTCCTCCCAACCACGTGGGAAACCACTGTCGAGTCTTCCCTGGCTCCGGGTCATTCCCTTCCTAGGCCTCGTCGTTGTCCATCACCCTGTTGCTCTCGGCGCGGCGTGGTTAACGTGGTCAACGAACGACATCCATCGAAAGAGGACTGTATGTGGAGAGGCTGACAACTGGGTCCACGGTCGCACGCAAGAAGTGCCTCCTTATTACGCGCAAAATAATTATTCCTCCACCTGATAGCTAGGACCCATCGGAAGGGCCTCTGTATTTTGTGAAAAAAAGTTCCTCCCACTAACAGCTCGGACCCACCAGCTATATCTTCGCATGCAAGGAAGTGCCTCCTTATTATGCACACAAAAGAATACTCCCCCTACTAGCTGGGACCCACCATAGTGCGAGGCTGACTTGTGAGCCTACTAAGTCGGACGGAAGGCTTTTTCAACTTAGTCAATATGAACGAATCTAGCTCTCGTGACCGTATGATGTCCATCCAACGGTCGTAGTTCTTCTTCAACCTCTCGTCTTCTTGCTGCAGTTGCCCAAACCGGCGCCGGTCATGCCGCCTGCTCCTACCTCTCGTGGTCGGCTCTGCTGCCACGCAGGCCTCACCGCCCTACTCTACTCCAACCTCTGGCCAGGTGAAAGTGCTAGTATTCGACTAGAGGGGGGTGAATAGGTGATTTTTATGAAAGTCTTCAAAACAGGGGTGCTTTGAAGACAAACAATAGAAATGAACCTATTGACATGCAGAGGAAGGTAGAGTACACTAGACAAGCCATAGTCAAGTAAGCAATGTAGTGAAAGCACGAAGACTATCAGCAGCTGGGTAGTATGGATCAGGATGGAAGATAGTATGAAGCCAAACAGTAAATAGTCTTCACGCAATGAAGACAATCAGATCAGGCAAGTGGGCAAAGACTTCACGAAGACAAACTGAAAGTAAAGAGAGAGGACGGATAGAACCAGTTGCTCGGAGAGGACAAGGGGTTTGTTGGACCAGTTCCAGTTGTTGTGACAACTGTACATTTGGTTAGGGAGGCTGAGATTCAACTCATAAGACCGCGTTTCACCTTATTCCCCTTGAGCTAAGAACACTTAGTCCTCGCCCAATCACTCTGGTAAGTCTTCAAGGGAGACATCCAAACCTTCACAGACTTCGTTCACCGACAATCCACAATGACTCTTGGATGCTCAGAACGCAATGCCTAACCAGCTGGACGATTCACAGCCATCAAGTGTAATAAGTCTTCAGATCACGCGGACAGAAAGACTTTAGTGATGCCTAACACTCTTTGTCTCTGGGTGTTTTGGGCTTTGTCCTCGCAAGGATTACTCTCTCAAAGGCTTCGGAGGTGGGTTGCTCTCAAACGACAAAAGTTGTGCACTAACTCTAAGCAGACACCAATTTATGGTGTAGGGGGTGGGCTATTTATAGCCAGGAGGCAACCCGACCTGATTTGTCCAAAATGACCCTGGATCACTAAGGAATTGACACGTGTCCAACGGTCAGATTTCAAACACACGCGGCAGCTTAGCTTGGGCTACAAGCAAAGCTGACTCATCCAGCTCTAGAAAAGATTTGCTCTCATTGTCTTCGCTCGAAGACATAGGATTTGGTTGAGCATCACATTAGTCACTCTGACTTTTTTCACTTGGACCCCACTTAACATTACGGTGGTTCCTATGACTCAACAAAGAAGAAAAGGAAACTACGAAACAACTATGTCTTCGCACTCCATAGTCTTCATGCGATGTTTTCTCCTGTCATAGTCTTCAATGTGAATATCTTCACAGACCACCATTGTCTTCAATGTCTTCACACATTTTTAGGGGTCATCATAGGTAAAACAAATCAATATGGGACTACTACCTGTGTTATCCTGCAATTCTCACAAACACATTAGTCCCTCAACCAAGTTTGACGTCAATATTGCAAAACCAACTAGGGGTGGCACTAGATGCACTTACAATCTCCCCATTTTTGGTGATTGATGACAAACTGGTTGAAGTTTTCAACGGGGATAAACTTACGTGAAAGTTTAGTGTTGTGAGTATTGTCTTCATACATATAACGAGGCTCCCCCTGAAGATGTGCATATAAATGATTTGCTTTTGAATGCAAATGCACATGGCAGGTTTTGCTCTATGGAGGCCATCTTCAAAGTGTGAAGACAATAAATTATGCATATAGAAGGATGATGAATATAATGATATGCATAATGGAAAATGGACGTCTGCAGAATGACTTCATGCGGAATTTATCATCGCAACATAGAGTAGCAGAAAAAGTAGCAGACGACCATCGAGTTTAAGTGTTACAACTCGGAGAAACAAATGCATCAAAAGACGAGAGTAGTAAAAACTTAGCAAAATAATGCAGCCACCCATAAGGACCCGCTTGAAGACTATCAACTCATATGCTTCTCCCCCTTTTGTCAGTAATGACCAAAAAGGTTTAAAGACATAGAGCATCTACTCGTTCCCAGAAGGAGCAGATGGTGGAGTAGGGTCGACGTTGGAGTTTGGTGGTGCATAAGGTCCTGGTGCAGAGTCGAGATGCAGCGTAGCCATGGTCGGTGAAGTGGCATCGTTTTCTTCATCGACGACATTCGCAACAACAGTTGCAGCCGAAGATGAATACTCAGAATCTTCAAGTGAGGGAGTGCGGCGCCAGCTTGCATTTGGTGGAGGCCTGGAATCAAACTTGAAGCTTTTGGTGAAGCCATCTGCTCGAAGATCGTCTTTAGAACACAATAGAGTGAGGCTCTTCCAGGACTGTCGTGCATTCTCATGGGCAACAAATGAGTTCTTGGTGGCCAGATTGCGAATGTGATTGACATCCACCAAGAGACTATGCATCTGACGCTTCAGCCAGTCATGGTGCTTGTCCTACTTCTGATGTCAGGTCACAAGCAGCTCTCGGTCATTGAGTATACGAGAATGCTATCGAGGCCTTTGAGGAATTGTACTGGCAGTGGCTTCGATATTTGCTCGATGAGGCATACGCACATTGTCAGCCAGAGGATAAGCAAGAACAGCAACATTCGGAACATGAACACCTTCTATGGGCTGTGTGAAGCTTTGATGATCACCAATAAGAAGATATGTCGGCTCCTTGGCAGGCTCGGGGTAGATGGCTTCAACTCACAGATCAACCTCAGGTATAAAGACAAGATGGTTGCATGTTGAAGGCTGATAGTTGATAGTAGAGTGAAGTTTGATTAGGCGCATTACCCATGGAGCATAAAACTTCAGGCCAAACAGATCAATCCTAGATGCAACAAGTTGTCTGATGAAGAAATCCTGGGAGTTGAATCTGATGCCATTGATAATATAGAATACCAAAGTCTTCATAGTGCCTCCAAGTTGGGCTTCAAAAGAATGTCCCTTGATTGGCCATAGAGTATGCCTCAATATATGATAGACTGTGCGTGGCAAGTACTCGAGGTCCTGGACAAAGAGTTCCTTGGGATATTTTGCATCTTGAGGCAATGGCTTCATCATGCTGAGCATCTCACTCATATTGGGTTCAGTCCTCTAAAAATGCTCTGCAGTCCTTCTGTGTAGTGCTGACAACCAGGCCCGTACAATTCACCTGGAGTGGGCAGGGAGGTAAGCTCGATGATATCTTGAGCTTTAGCTTCTTGGTGCACATCACCTGAGATCCACTCAAGGATCCATGTCTTCGGATCCCTGTTGTATCCACGAATGTGAAGAGTTTCATAGAACTATAGCAGAAGCTCTTCATTCTAGTGCTATTTGGCTATGAAAAATTCCAGAAGGCCAGCATCCCGAAAGCAATCCAGAGCTTCTTCAAGATAGGGGAGCCCAACCATAGCTTCACAATCAAGGCGCATGTGAGAAAAGATTCTCTCTTGATTGTAGAGTACACAGGAGTAATAGCTACGTTGTTGATGGCTCCAGAAGCAATCTGAAGAGATCCTTGGCTTCGAGTATGGATTCTTGTCACTGTCAAAGAAGGTGTTGTGTGCTCTGAAGCTGTTGACACTGAAAGATCCTAGCGATGTAGCAGCACCTGGAAGTCTTGGCAGTCTTGGCTTAGGCTTCTATGCTTGTGGTCGTTGCTTCACATGATAATCATACTGCGGTCCGGGACCAGTGGGAGGAACCAGGATGGGCCAGTGAACAGTGACCAACTCCATATCATGGTTGTAAGCCGTTTCCATAGTGTGAGGCCTTGGGGGTTGAACAACACCGTCAGTGGGGACCGACGTGACAGAAGCGACAGGATTCACATTGGCTTCAGGCACAACATTAGCTTCAGGCTCCACATGATCTTCAGCCAATACAGGATCATTGGCTTCAGCAGTGTTTGTGGCAGCCTCATTGTTCTCAACCTCCATATGGTCAACGACCGGAGGGTCTTGCACAATCACATTCTCCTCGAGAATGACTTGATCTGGGGCAGGGGGTGTGGAAACTCTCTCTTCTCTTCTTTTCTTCTTCATCGGCTGATGCAGCCGGAATGTCTTCAGCAGCGTTGGCTTCAGACTCAGGAACCATCGCAGAAGGATTCTCTTCAGGGAACACTTGATGTGCCACTGAACTGGATTGTTGTGAATCTTCTTCTGGGATGGTTGACATGGAGAACGATGGCCTGAGACCTTTGTGAAGCCGTTGGAACACGGGCGACGCCTTTGGTGATGGATTGGTCTCCATGTAGTCTTTGTCATTCACCACTGGGTTGGTGACTTGCACTGGTGGAGTGCGGGGTGTTTCGTCATGAACTGGAGTTTCTTCTTGCGGGCGCTCATCCCATGTATCATCTTGAGCAATTGGTGTCAATGGACGACCAATGCTAACGTATTCGCTGCTCGTAGGAGCAGGCGATGATACCAACTGATGCTCGATTTGAGGAAGGACTTCATCATCAAAAACATTGTCTTTGTGACCAATGTCTTCAGCTGCGTTGGGGTCAACAGCTGGAACTTGTCCTTCATGAGCCTCTGTGGAAGCAGGCTGGAGGAGCAACTGAGATGGGTTCAACAATGAGTGGCTGAGAGGCCGTAGCATGCCCTTTCTGTGAAGACTTAGTTCCCTTAGTCTTCAGCTTCTTCTTGGAAGGAGCATCGTCAGATACGTCCTTGTGCTTGCGCTTCTTGGCTTCAGCTTCAGCTGCTCTCATCTTCTTCAGTTCAGAAGCAGCTGAGGGGACCTTACGCTTTGAGTTGCCATACTGGCACGGAAGACAATGCGAGGTTCTTCCTGCCTTGGTGCAGTTTGGGTTTCAGCAAACTTCTTCTTCTTGGCAGCCATCCTGGGATCAATGCCAGGCGCCCAAGAGCTTTTCGCTTTTCAGCTTCATTGTGGGCATGAATGCATTTATCAGCGAGATACTTCATGCCCTGCCTTGAGCCTTTAGCTTCAGTGCGTTTCTTGTGGAACTCCTCCTTGAGTTCATTTAGCATCTTCTTGAAAATTTTAACATTTGCCACGCTGAGCTTGGCCATGTTCTTCTTGAAGTGAGGCTTCTCATAATCAATCTTGTTCTTCAGCTCAACAATTTTCTAAGCCAAGGCCACTTCACCGGCAATGGCTCCATGAAAGGTGACGCTTATGTCCAGAGGGAGCTGAAGATCATCAATATTGATGTCCTGGTTGTCGAACCACTCATCAATGAAGTTATTCAGAATATCGACATCAAAGAGGGGAATATCATTAAAGATTTCTGCCTCTTGCTTGTTCTTGATAAGCATTTCCAGAGCATTATCACCAAGATCTTCGTCACTGGACAGATCAATGGCTTCATCTTCATTGCACAGAGCAGCAAACGGAGTCAGAGGTTGCCTAGTGGTCTTCTTGGGCAATGGCTTCTTGGTCCTCTTGGACACGCGAGATAAGTCTTCAAACTGCACACTGGATTCAGGCAATGCAGTCTTTAGAGTCTTCCTTGTTGAAGCTTTTGGTGAAGAAGATGGCTTTAAAGCTTTTGCCTTCTTCTTCTTCTTTTCCTTAGGAGGCGAGGGAGCATCTTCAGTATCAGCTTCACCATCAGATTGCTCCACAGCTACTCTCTGAGCAGCAATGTGAGATAGAAGCCCTTCAAAATTGGCAAAGGGGCCGATTCTGTTCCCATTTGCTTCACATATCCCATCAGATCTGGTAGCAGAGGGGCTAGGGTTGAAGTTGAGGCCAAAATCCTTTTTGTTCTTGGCAGCTGATCTTTAGCAAACTGATAGTTGCACTTGAAAAGATTGTCATCACGACACCATAATAGAGAAGATGGGTCGGCATTCTCAGGCTATGGTCCTCTGACCATGCAAGGATAGAATTCTTGCACAATGGCTTCAGCCTTGCTCTTTGGCACCAAGCTGCGATATAGACAGTCACCCCATGGGTGCTTGATGGCGTTCCTTTTACCATATTCAGGCGTGACAAACCAGTACTTGAACCATTGCTCAGCCCAATATCTTCAGATCCACTGAATCCGGTTCTTGCGATGGTTGTAGTTTTCTTCTCGATCGGACTTGTATAGTTCATACAACTCAGGGGGCAGATCAAGTGTTGTGTTGCCTCGGTGTTGCCTGCCACCCTTCCGTGCAGACTTCTCTGAAGCCATGATATTCAGGCTGATTGGCTTCAGCACAGTGAATGACATCCGTCTGCTGGTCAGACAAGAACTGGCTTTAGGTGATTCAATATGATGCTGTAAGTATTCTGCAAATGATTGCAGACTATGAGAACCAAGGGATTCTCCCACGGACATGTACCTATGACAGCATTAGAGATGCAAGGGAAGGGGAAGAGGTCATATGCATTCTCAGAAGATTTTGAAGATAAATCAGTTTAGAAGACATTGACCTCATAGTGCAAAGACATTCACTTATTTGGAGAGAGTTGGTTCCAGATTTGTATGAATCCATGAATAAGTACAAGTGAGGAATCTAACTAGTTATGAAGCATAAGTGAATATACTTAGCATGGTATGAGATGCAGACGAGAACAAATCTAGATTTGGAAGTGAAGAAACCACTTTTGGTTGAAGTGGACGGATTGGACAGATCTAAAAATCAGCAAAAAGTAAGATTTAATTATCATGGATGAACTGTTAGACGGGTTGGAAGACAAGCCGAGCAATTCAATCTCCCGCGCCCTAACTTGGAGATGGAAGACACCTACAGTGGCGGCGGAGAGGATGAGGTCCGCGGCCAGAGTGAGGACAACATCAAAGAGGTCGCGGCAGCTAAGCGCTTCGTCTCCGGTGTCGACGCGAGCTAGCGGAGGCGCTAGGGTTTGTGCGAGGTGGCAAGGTGGAAGAACAGATATTGACCGCACGGGTGAGTATTTATAAGATGGAGGAGGGCGGCGCAGCGCAATTATGCAGGTGCCCCTGGCAGTTCACATCTGAGAGACACGTGGCATGCATGCAACTCATTGAAAGTTGTTCCATGTTCCCACGCACGCCTGGATTGTCGGGTGGTCGTTCCGGCTTCTCCAATTTTCAGGCAGTAAGGATCCAGCATTAAAACAGATTAAATGTTTGTCAGATTGTCCTCTGCTGACAAGGACATAGAGAAGACAATCGACAGGTTTCAATAGAATGCATATGATTTGGACACATAGAATTGAGGTAGAAGCACAGAATAGGTTAGGGCGGATCACATTCACTTAGATCAATAAAAATTCAAGAATGAAGACATAGCTATAAGTGAATGCTATAGAGGACAGAACTCAAATATATATATATAGACCAACTCAACATTATGAAGATAAATCATGAAGACAAATCAATGTTGAAGACAAACCAAATGCGAAGACTATGCAAACGTAACGCCAAGAGAAATGCTTCAATAAGAATTTGGTGGTGGCATTACCCACTGTATACAAAGTATTAGACCCAGACACGGGGCACAATTATCATGGTGCTCCGAAGTCAGATTCCGCATTAATGTATTCACACTCAGAGGGTAAGTCTTCATTGATTGAAGATATACGTTACTTCGTGTGTTGCACACCTAAGTCGTCAACATGCATAAGCATTAGGATGTGTGTCCAATTATAGGACATTTGAGGATTCTAAGATATTTAGCTCACACTGCAACTTGCAAAACCTTTTCTCATCCAAGGGCTTAGTGAAGATATCTGCCAATTGCTCTTCAGTGTTGACGTGAATGATATCAATATCTTCCTTGTTGACATGATCTCTGAGAAAGTGATGATGGATCTGAATGTGCTTTGTCTTGAGTGCTGAACTGGATTCTTGGAAAGCTTGATGGCGCTTTCATTGTCATAGAAGAGTGGTACATTCTTCGTGTTGATGCCATAGTCCTTGAGAGTTTGCTTCATCCATAGAAGCTGAGCATAGCACAATCCAGCAGCAATGTATTCAGATTCAGCAGTGGAGAGTGATACACAGTTTTGCTTCTTTGAAGACCAACAGACAAGTGATCGACCGATAAAGTGACATGTTCCTGAAGTGGACTTATGATCAACCTTGTCACCAGCATAATCAGCATCAGAATATCCAATCAGATCAAATGTTGAGCCCTTTGGATACCATAATCCTATCATTGGGGTGTAAGCCAAATATCGAAGTATTCGCTTCACCGCTAGGTGATGAGACTCCTTTGGTGCCGCTTGGAATAAGGCACACATGCAAACGCTAAGCATTATATCTCGCCTAGATGCACATAAGTAAAGTAAAGAACTAATCATGGAGCGGTATACCTTTTGATCGAACTCTTTACCATTGTCGTCAGGACCCAGATGACTTTTGGTTGGCATTGGCGTCGTGTATCCTTTGCAGTCTTGCATTCCAAACTTCCTCAGGCAATCTTTGAGGTATTTCTCTTGTGATATGAAGATTCCATTCCTCTGCTGACGGATTTGAAGACCAAGGAAAAAACTTCAGCTCACCCATCATGTACATCTGATATTGCTCTTGCATCATGTGCCCAAACTCATCACTTTATCTCTTGTCACTGCAGTCGAAGATAATGTCATCCACATAGATTTGGCACACAAACAATTCACCGTCATATGTCTTCGTGAAGAGTGTCGGATCTAGAGAACCAGGTTTGAAGCCTTTGCTCTTCAGGAAGTCTTTGAGTGTGTCATACCAAGCGCGAGGAGCTTGTTTGAGGCCATACAGTGCCTTGTTGAGCTTGTATACCATATCAGGATGTTTTGGATCTTCAAAGCCAGGTGGTTGTGCAACATACACTTCTTCTTCAATCTTGCCATTGAGGAAGGCACTCTTCACATCCATTTGGTATAGAAGGATGTTGTGGTGGTTGGCATAGGCTAGCAGTACGCGAATGGCTTCAAGCCTTGCCACGGGAGCAAATGTTTCATCGAAGTCAATTCCTTCTACTTGAGTGTAGCCTTGAGCAACTAGACGAGCCTTGTTTCTGACAACTTGACCATGCTCATCTTGTTTGTTGCGATAGATCCATTTGGTGCCAATGATATTGTGCTTGCGAGGATCAGGACGCTTGACTAGTTCCCATACATTGTTCATCTCGAACTGATGAAGCTCTTCTTGCATAGCTTGAATCCATTCAGGTTCCATAAAGGCTTCAGCAACTTTCTTGGGTTCAGATATAGAGACAAATGCAAAGTGCCCACAGAAATTTGCTAGTTGTGTTGCTCTTGAACGAGTGAGTGGACCAGGTGCATTGATGCTATCAATTATCTTCTCAATATGTACTTCATTTGCAACACGGGGATGAACTGGACGAAGATTTTGCCCTTGCAGATCATTGTCATCAACTTCGGCATTGACTTCAACCTGAGCGTTGTCTTCAGGTTGACTTGGTGCAATGATGAGTTCGTCTTTAGCCTGAGCTTCTGAAGGTATCATTTCTCCAGTACCCATGAGCTTGATAGATTCACTAGGAGGGACTTCATCTAGCACATTTGGCAAATGCTCTCTTTGTGAGCCGTTAGTCTCATCGAACCGCACATCCATAGTTTCAACCACTTTATAGTGAAAGAGGTTGAAGACTCTGTAGGAGTGTGAATCCTTTCCGTATCCAAGCATAAAACCTTCATATGCTTTCGGTGCAAATTTTGAAGTGTGATGTGGATCCTTGATCTAGCACTTAGCACCAAATACTCTGAAGTAACTGACGTTTGGTTTCTTACCAGTTAGCAGCTCATATGATGTCTTCTTTAGAAGCTTGTGAAGATAAACACGGTTGATGACATGGCATGCAGTATCGATGGCTTCAGGCCAGAACTTCCTTGGAATCTTGTACTCATCAAGCATCATCCGAGCCATCTCAATGAGGGTTCTGTTCTTGCGCTCCACAATACCATTCTGCTTAGGTGTGTACTAAAAACTCATGAGTGATGCCCAGTGTATCAAGATAAGTGTCAAGGCCGGTGTTCTTGAATTATGTGTCGTTGTCACTTCTGATGTTCTTGATCTTGACGCCATAGTTTGTCATGGCACGATTGGTGAATCATCTGAAGACATCCTGCACTTCAGTCTTGTAGAGGATTATATGCACCCATGTATATCTTGAGTAATCATCAACAATGACGAAGCCATAGAGACAAGCAGTGGTAGTAAGAGTAGAGTAGTGAGTAGGGCCGAATAAGTCCATGTGAAGCAGCTCGAAGGGTTGTGATGTCGTCATGATTGTCTTCGAGGGATGCTTGGCCCTAGTCATCTTCCCAGCGTCACAAGCACCACACAGATGATCCTTCTTGAACTTGACGCCCTCGATGCCCACTACACGATTCTTCTTCGCGAGAGTGTACAAGTTTCTCATGCCCGCATGTCCTAGCCTCCGATATCAGAGCCAGCACTCTGAAGCTTTTGCTAGAAGACATACGGCTAACTGTGGTCCTCCTGAGAAATCTACCGTATACAGATCATCTTTTCGATACCCTTCAAATACTAGAGATTTGTCAGATTCCATAAGGACAAGGCAACGATATTTTCCAAATATCACAATCATGTTCGAATCACATAGCATTGAGACAGACATTAAGTTGAAACCAAGGGGTTCAACAAGCATCACTTTATCCATGAGCTGATCCTTTGAGATTGCAACTCTACCAAGACCCAATACCTTGCTTTTACCAGTGTCAGCAAATCTGATGTGACTTTTATCAGACGGGCTTAGGGTTGAATCCATCAGAAGACTTCGATCACCAATCATGTGGTTGGTGCAACCACTATCCATAATCCATTCTGAAGCCTTTGGTGTCATATCCTTGGCACCACGTGCCATGAAGCAGTAGGTGGGAGCAGAGTCATTCTCATCCTTAGCATCAGCGTTGGTGACGAGGCCATTGTGTTCAGTGTTGAAGATGGACTTGGCGACATACACAGAAGCTAGAGCCAGACTTGCTACTCCAGAATCAAATTCCTCTTCAGATTCCACCTCTGCCTCCTCAAATGCAGACTCCTCCTCTGAATCCATCTCCTTGCCAACAAATGCACGAGCTTTGCTTGATGAGCTCTTCTTGTGTGATGAAGACTTTGATGAGGACTTGGAAGAAGACTTTGAGGATTTCTTCTTCTTCTTGTCATCAGAATCATATTCCTTGCTCTTGTTCTTCTTCTTTGTCTCATTGTCCCACTGTGGACACTCAGAGATGTAGTGACCAGGTTTCTTGCACTTGTGACAGGTTCTCTTCTTGTGATCACGAGAGTAAGCTTCATCATTTCCTGAGCTGGATCTTGAAGACTTTCTGAAGTCTTTCTTCTTGGAGAACTTCTGGAACTTCTTCACAAGCATAGCAAGCTCCTTTCCAATATCTTCAGGATCCCCAGAACTGCAGTCTGATTCTTCTTCAGATGAGGAGACAGCCTTTGCCTTCAAAGCACGAGTACGCCCATAGTTGGGACCATAGATATCTCTTTTCTCAGATAGTTGGAACTCATGTGTGTTGAACCTCTCAAGTATACCAGACGCATCGAGAGTCTTGAAGTCAGGGCACTCTTGAATCATCAGGGCCAGGGTGTCAAATGAGATGTCAAGAGATCTTAGAAGTGTCTTGACGATTTCATGCTTGGTGATCTCAGTGGCGCCGAGTGCATGAAGCTCATTTGTGATGTCAGTGAGGTGATCAAACATGAGTTGGACATTCTCATTGTCATTTATCTTGAAACGGTTGAAGATATTGCGAAGAACACTGATCCTTGAATCTCTCTGTGTTGAGACGCCTTCATTGACCATGGAGAGCCAGTCCCACACTAGCTTCGCAGTTTCCAGAGCACTCACACGACCATACTGTCCTTTGGTCAGATGACCACAGATGATGTTCTTGGCAGTTGAGTCTGGTTGGATGAACTTCTTGACATCAGCAGGAGTAACACCTTCTATCATGGTTCTAAGTCTGACAGTAAGTATAGGGGGTACGAATGAGCAGGCAAGGTCCTAGCTACGGGGAGATTGTACGCAAGTGTTTTTGAGTTCAGGCCCCTCTCGGAGGAGGTAAAAGCCCTCCGTCTGGATGCCCAGAGGCGGTCGACTGGATTATAGGAGTGTGTGCTATAGGGGGTGTGAACCCTTGTGCCAGAGGAGGGGGTGGCTTATATAGAGTGCGCCAGGACACCAGCCATCCCCCGTTACCAAGAGTTCAATGTACATAAATATGGGGCGTTACTGATAATGCCAGCCATAAGTGCCTTTAATGACCTTAAAGACTACAGAGTGAATGCTTGACCGTTGCTGTTCTGAGTGACTCCTGGTCTTTGGTAGGTCGAGTGGTTTCTTGTATGGTCGAGTGACTTCAGGAAGGAGGGGTACTCAAGTGGTTGATTGGTCGAGTGGATTGCACTCGACGCCTTTACTGGGCACTCCCTGTTGTCTCTTGAGCTTCTTTGCTCCTAGGGTAGTGACCTTGGGTAGGGCATGTAGGTCAGGCCTATGACCCTACCACAGGTCTATATCATCATCATTAGCCCCCGAATGGATTGAGGTCCGAGTGAAAATAAGGTTGAAGTTGACCTCGCTTTGACCCTTGTGCTTCACAAGTACTCATGTTGAACGGGAGGCCCATGTTGGAACTTCGGCTTCGTTTCAGTCGCCTTGACAGATTCACAAGTTACTGAGGGAGTCATGGATTAAGGGGTCCTCGGACAGCCGGACTATATGTGTATGCCGGACTGTTGGACTATGAGGATACAAGATAGAAGACTTCGTCCCGTGTCCGGATGGGACTCTCCTTTGCGTGGAAGTCAAGCTTGGCGATTCAGATATG
The DNA here is from genome assembly GCF_018294505.1 of Triticum aestivum. NCBI lineage: Eukaryota > Viridiplantae > Streptophyta > Magnoliopsida > Poales > Poaceae > Triticum > Triticum aestivum. The sequence goes on along the minus strand of NC_057801.1, from coordinate 483,285,942 downwards.
AAGATTCCCTTCTCTGCAACTAACTCTGTGTAACCCTAGCCCCCTCTGGTGTCTATATAAACCGGAGGGTTTAGTCTGTAGGACAACAATCATAACCATAGGCTAGCTTCTAGGGTTTAGCCTCTATGATCTCGTGGTAGATCAACTCTTGTAATACTCATATCATCAAGATCAATCAAGTAGAAGTAGGGTATTACCTCCATCGAGAGGGCCTGAACCTGGGTAAACATTGTGTCCCCCGCCTCCTGTTATCATTAGCCTTAGACGCACAGTTCGGGACCCCCTACCCGAGATCCGCCAGTTTTGACACCGACATTGGTGCTTTCATTGAGAGTTCCACTGTATCGCCACCATAAGGCTTTATGGCTCCTTCAATCATCTACAACAATGCCGTCCAGGGGGAAGTTTTTCTCCCCAGACAGATTTTCGTATTCGGCGGCTTCGCAATGCGGGCCAACTCGCTTGGCCATCTAGAGCAGATTGACAGCTACGCCCCTGGCCATCAGGTCAGGTTTGGAAGCTTGAACTACACTGCCGATATCCGCGGAGACTTGATCTTCGACGGATTCGAGCCTATGATAGCCGTGCCCCGCCGCGATGATGAACATGACCTAAATCTGTCATCAGATGGTGTGTGGGAGATTGCACCTATAACCGCACTGGCCCTAGAACCAGAGCAGAGTGCGCCATCCGAGGACGGGAGGCTCAACCCCTCCACAGAAGCTGCGGACTCAACGACGCTAGAGCCGAACACAGATCTGACCTCCAATGAGGCATGTGTCATCGGATCCTCGGACTCGTCTCCGGCCGTAGGCTCTGAACCGTGTGTATCTGCGCCCATCAAATCTGACCGGGTGCCGATCTTAGAGTTTAGCTCCGCGGACATCTTCCAGCACTCACCCTTAGGTGATGTGTTACATTAAAGTCTCTCTCCTTGTCAGGAGATCCTTGGCCGACCTATGTTCGGCTTGAGTGGGAAGCGGACGACGAAGAACTTCGTTACCCACCCACCACCCACTTGATAGCCACTGTCGATGATTTGACTGACATGCTTGATTTCGACTCCCAAGACATCGACGGTATGGACAACGATGCCGGAGAAGAACAGGAACCACTGCCCACAGGGCACTGGACAGCCACCTCCTCATATGATATATACATGGTGGATACACCCAAAGAATACAATGGCGATGACATAAAAGATCCAGTTGAGGATAAACTTCCTGAGAAGCAGTCTAAGCGCCGACGTCAGCGGCGCCGCTCTAAATCACGCCATGGTAAAAATAGTGATACTGGCACAAGAGAGAATAGCACTCCGGACGATGCTGAAGACAACAAAGACCCCAACAAGCCAAGTTTTGAACAGGCTGAACAGGAAGACGGGCGAGCTAGCCCCGACGAACAGGCCGTCAACGACGACTCGGAAGACAACAACTACATGCCTCTCTCCGAGGACGAGGTGAGCCTCGGCAACAAAGAATTCATCGTGCCTGAGGATCCCATTGAGCAGGAGCGTTTTAAGCGTCGGCTTATAGCTACTGCAAAAAGCCTGAAGAAGAAGCAACAGCAGCTTCGAGCTGATCAAGATCTGCTCACTGATAGACGGACTGAGGTCCTGGCAGCCGAGGAATACGGACTTGAGCGCCCAACCAAAAGTTACCCGAAGCGCAAATTGCTACCTCAATTCGATAATGAGGCATTGGAGCCAGCACTACCATCGTATAATGCGACTGACAGACCACCACGTGGCCGAGATAAAACAGCAATTCAGCACGAACACCAGCCAGCACTGCCTTGCCGAACAAATACAAACACAACAACTCGGGGATACACACATAACCTGCGGTACGATTTGGAAAATAGAGCAGGACAAACCAGATTGATCTACGAATCACGGGGGTGCGCCCCAATGTGCAACGACGGCCGCCAAGCCAGATATAACAAGCACAAACCTGTCCGGGCCGAATACCGCAGACAGGCTCCATTCGAGCTACGTCCGTACATAGCACGACACAGAGGTGCCACACACCCCCTCTACTTCACTGATGAAGTAATGGAGCACGTATTCCCAGAAGGGTTTAAACCTGTAAACATTGAATCATATGATGGAACAACAGATCCCGCGGTATGGATCGAGGACTTCTTTCTCCATATACATATGGCCCGCGGCGATGATCTCCATGCCATCAAGTATCTCCCGCTAAAACTCAATGGGCCAGCTAGGCACTGGTTGAACAGTCTGCTAGAAAACTCTATTGGCAGTTGGGAGAACCTAGAAGACGCGTTCCTTGACAACTTCCAGGGCACTTACGTCTGACCCCCGGATGCCGATGACTTAAGTCATATAATCCAACAGCCCGGAGAGTCAGCCAGGAAATTCTGGACTCGGTTCTTAACTAAAAAGAACCAAATCATCGACTGTCCGGATGCCGAAGCCCTAGCGGCCTTTAAGCATAACATCCACGATGAGTGGCTCGCCCGACACCTCGGCCAAGAGAAGCCGAAGTCCATGGCAGCCCTCGCGACACTAATGACTCTCTTTTGTGCGGGCGAGGATAGCTGGCTAGCTTGTAGCAACAGCACCTCAAGTAAACCTGGCACTTCTGAAGCCAGAGATAGCAACGGCAAGCCCCAACGCAACAGACACAAGCATCAAAATAATGACAATAACATTGAAGACACGGTTGTCAATGCCGGATTCAGTGGCTCTAAGTCCGGTCAGCGGAAAAAGTCATTTAAAAGAAACAATCTGGGCCCGTCCAGTCTGGACCGCATACTCGATCGTCCATGTCAAATCCATGGCACCCTCGATAAACCAGCCAATCACACCAACAGAGAATGTTGAGTCTTTAAACAGGCCGGCAAGTTAAATGCTGAAAACAAGGAAAAGGGATCGCCAAGTGAAGACGACGAGGAACCCTGGCCGTCGAACATAGGGGAACAGAAGAAGTTTCCTCCCCAAGTGAAAACGGTGAATATGATATATGCTACCCATATCCCCAAAACGGAGCGGAAGCGCGCACTAAGGAACGTCTACGCGATGGAGCCAGTCGCCCCAAAATACAACCCGTGGTCCTCCTGTTCGATCACCTTCGATCGAAGGGACCATCCGACCAGTATTCGGCACGGCGGTTCAGCCGCACTGGTGCTTGACCCTATCATTGACGAATTCCACCTCACACGCGTCCTCATGAATGGTGATAGCAGCATGAACCTGCTTTACCAGGATACAGTGTGCAAAATGGGTATTGATCCCTCAAGGATCAAGCCCACCAAAACCACCTTTAAATGTGTCATACTAGGTGTCGAGGCCTGCTACATGGGCTCAATCACATTGGAAGTGGTCTTCGGATCCCCGGATAATTTCCGAAGCGAAGAGCTACTCTTTGATATCGTCCCCTTTTGTAGTGGTTATCACGCACTGCTCAGACGAACGGCATTTTCCCGTTTCAATGCGGTGCCGCACTATGCCTACCTTAAGCTCAAGATGCCCGGACCTCGCGGTGTTATAACAGTCAATGGAAATACGGAGCGCTCCCTCCATACTAAGGAGCACACCGCGGCCCTTGCAGCAGAAGTACAGAATAGCCTCCTTAGGCAAAACCTCAATTCGGCAATAAAGCCACCCGACACCGTTAAGCGGGTCCACACTATTCTGCAATAGGACCATCCGGCTCGTCCAGAGCTCAGCTAGCAATCCGGCCTTCGTCCCAGCCCTAATAAAGCGGTGAAATTCGTGTCGCGCGTACACAACTACGCACTTAAAATACCATGGGCATGGACGGAGGCACAGCTAGACTGCGGCCCATAATGCGGCTCAACTGCTCCTGACCTGCATACCTTCACTTTTTCTCTTCCTTTCAGGCTTTTTCACCTCTCAAGGCCTTTTCTGATAAACCTGCTCACCGGACCCGTAGCGGGACGGATACGCCAGGAAAGCTAGGGGCTCGGACGTATAAGGGAATACCTAGGTGGTCTTTGCTAACGATTGTCATACCTGTTTTAAATACCCACACACAGCTCGCTCTTGGTCATAGCATGATTAATAGCCCTATTTGCTTATTGCACTACTTTGTACAGATATGCCTTGATGTATTAATCAACTTACAATGAAAAATAATCTACAACATTTGCCCATTACTTAAATTTTTTCTTGTCCATTTATTTTCAATTGCACCCGTACATTCTGGTACACCTTAAATCGCCAGGGGCTTCATTGTACCCCATAACACGGCAAGAAAGTCCGAACACTTTTATAGTATAGTTCGGCACCCCGAACTTATAGCATTATATGCATCGGCTCCGAATAATGTCTTTGGTCAATAGTTGGGTTGCCCGACTCCTGTGCTTGCTACCCTACGTTCTGCTATATCGGCTAGGGTAGTAAAAGGGAGAAGTACTGCGATTGTGTCTCGGTTCTTCCGGACGAGCGCCTCAGTACAGAAAGCCAAAAACTGACTGTCATGATGCGGCGAGAGCTGGTCAGCTGTTCGCGAGGTTTTCAAATTGCTACAGATTTTTTCCGCTTTATGCAAGGAATCATTTTTTGTCCAATTAGGCGTGTATAGCGCCCCAACTTCGGCCTTCCGAATACCAGGGGCTACACCAAAATTTAAAATTATAGAACTCCTATGGCTAAGCGAGGGTGATAAAGTTGTATAGTCCGATTGCCTTGTTCGTTACGCTAAACACCTCCTTAAAGGACTAAAATTTTGGATTAAGAGTGTTTAGATTTATCCCGAACACCCATGTACTAACTACGTGGGGGTAGAAGCCGACGACTGGCCAACTCTCAGATTTCATAAATGGCCGCACAGGAGGTAAAATTTTAAATAACAAGCATTATATTACATAAAGACCTTGTTCCATATTACAGGACAGGACAAAATAATGCTTTCATGGGAAAATGATATCCTTGGCACATTGCTCCGCCACAAGGAGGGATCCCTCCATGACACTGTCATAGTACTTCTCGGGCTTGTGATGCTCCTTGCTCTCGGGTGGACCCTCAGTCATCAACTTCGTGGCATCCAACTTCGCCCAGTGCGTCTTGGCGCGGGCGAAAGCCATCCGCGCACCTTCAATGCAGATCGACCGCTTGATAGCATCAAGCCGAGGACAGGCACTAACCAGCCGCTTCACAAGTCCAAAGTAGCTACTAGGCATGGGCTCGGCAGGCCATAGCCGAACTATTACGTCCTTCGTGGCCAGTTCGGCCGCCTTGTGCAGCTCGACCAACTATTTTAGCTGGTCGCTAAGGGGCACCGGATGTTCTGATCCAAGGTATTGAGACCAGAACAGCTTCTCCGTAGAGCTCCCTTCTTCGGCTTGAAAGAATTCGGCAGCATCTGATATGCTGCGCGGCAGATCCGCAAACATTCATGTAGAACTCCAAATTCGGGTAAGTAAAGGGAATGTTTCATTCACACACTTGCTTTGCATAATAAAAGCCTTACCCGCCGCGATCTCCTGGGCCACCTGGATTTCCCGAATGGCGCTCTGGGCTTTGGCTTGGGCATCTTGCACGCTCTGGTGAGCCTTGGCAAGTTCAGACTCTTGAGTCTTCGAATTACGCTCCAAGGACTCGTACATTTTGATGGCTGATACGTCTCCAACGTATCTATAATTTTTGATTTTTCCATGCTATTATATTACCTGTTTTGGATGTCTATGGGCTTTATTTACACAATTATATCAATTTTGGGACTAACCTACTAACCGGAGGCCCAACCCGTATTGCTGGTTTTTTTGCCTATTTCAGTATTTCGAAGAAAAGGAATATCAAACAGAGTCCAAACGGAATGAAACCTTTGGGAGCGTGATTTTTGGAACGAACGTCATCCAGAGGAATTCGAGTGCAAGTCAAGAAGCAGCCGAGGCAACCACGAGGGTGGGGGCGCGCCCACCCCTACAGGGCGCGCCCCCTGTCTCATGGGCCCCTCGGGCGGCCACTGATAACCCACAAGTGTAGGGGATCGCAACAGCTTTCGAGGGTAGAGTATTCAACCCAAATTTATTTATTCGACACAAGGGGAGCCAAAGAATATTCTTGAGTATTAGCAGTTGAGTTGTCAATTCAACCACACCTGGATAACTTAGTATCTGCAGCAAGGTATTTAGTAGCAAAGTAGTATGATAGGAATGGTAACAGTGGTAAAGGTAAAGATAGCAAAAAGTAATATTTTTGGGGGTTTGTAGTGATTGTAACAATAGCAACTGAAAAGTAAATAAGCGAAGCACAATATATGAAAAGCTCGTAGGCAATGGATCAGTGATGGATAATTATGTCGGATGCGATTCCTCATGTAATAGCTATAACATAGGGTGACATAGAACTAGCTCCAATTCATCAATGTAATGTAGGCATGTATTCTGAATATAGTCATACGTGCTTATGGAAAAGAACTTGCATGACATCTTTTGTCCTACCCTCCCGTGGCAGCGGGGTCCTAGTGGAAACTAAGGGATATTAAGGCCTCATTTTAATAGAGAACCGGACCAAAGCATTAACACATAGTGAATACATGAACTCCTCAAACTATGGTCATCACCGAGAAGTATCCCGATTATTGTCACTTCGGGGTTGTCGGATCATAACACATAATAGGTGACTATAGACTTGCAAGATAGGATCAAGAACACACATATATTCATGAAAACATAATAGGTTTAGATCTGAAATCATGGTACTCGGGCCCTAGTGACAAGCATTAAGCATAGCAAAGTCATAGCAACATCAATCTCAGAACATAGTGGATACTAGGGATCAAACCCTAACAAAACTAACTTAATTACATGGTAAATCTCATCCAACCCATCACCGTCCAGCAAGCCTACGATGGAATTACTCACACACGGAGGTGAGCATCATGAAATTGGTGATGGAGGATGGTTGATGATGACGATGGCGACGAATCCCCCTCTCCGGAGCCCCGAACGGACTCCTGATCAGCCCTCCCGAGAGAGATTAGGGCTTGGCAGCGGCTCCGTATCGTAAAACATGATGAAACTTTCTCTCTGGTTTTTTCTCCGCGAGACGGAATATATGGAGTTGGAGTTGAGGTCGGCGGAGCTGCAGGGGGCCCACGAGATAGGGGGGCGCGCCCAGAGGGGGTGGGCGCGCCCCCACCCTCGTGGATAGGGTGTGGGCCCCCTGGTCTTCATCTTTTGCGAGCATTTTGTATATTTTCTGAAACTTGTCTCCAAGGATTTTCAGGTCATTCCGAGAACTTTTGTTTTCTACACATGAAACAACATCATGGTAATTCTGCTGAAAACAGCGTCAGTCCGGGTTAGTTTCATTCAAATCATGCAAGTTAGAGTCCAAAACAAGGGCAAAAGTGTTTGGAAAAGTAGATACGTTGGAGACGTATCAACTCCCCCAAGCTTAAACCTTTGCTTGTCCTCAAGCAATTCAGTTGATAAACTGAAAGTGATAAAGAAAAACTTTCACAAACTCTATTTGCTCTTCTTGTTGTAAACATGTAAAGGCAACATTCAAGTTTCAACAAGTATTATGAACTAACCATACTCACGATAACACCTCAGTCTCACAATTACTCATATCAATGGCATAATCAGCTAGTGAGCGATAATAATAGAACTCGGATGAAAACACTTTCTCAAAACAAGCATAACATGATACAACAAAATGGTATCTCGCTAGCCCTTTCTGAGACCGCAAAACATAAATGCAGAGCACCTTTAAGGATCAAGGACTGACTAAACATTGTAATTCATGGTAAGAGAGATCCAGTCAAGTCATACCCAATATAAACCAATAGTAATGAATGCAAATGATAGTGTGCTCTCGAGCGGGTGCTTTTTAATAAGAAGGTGATGAATCAACATAAAAGTAAATAGATAGGCCCTTCGCAGAGGGAAGTAGGGATTTGTAGAGATGCTAGAGCTCGATTTTAAAATAGAGATTGAATAAGATTTTGGGTGGCATACTTTCACTGTCAACGCAACAACTATGAGATGGTTGTATCTTCCATACTACATGCATTATTGGCAGTTCCCACACAGAATGGTAAAAGTTTATACTCCCCCACCACCAACAAGCATCAATCCATGGCTTGCTCGAAACAACGAGTGCTTCCAACTAACAACAGCCTTGGGGGAGTTTTGTTTAATTATATTGATTTGCTTAGATCTTTTTGGATCATGGGACTGGGCATCCCGGTTACCGGCCCTTCCTCGTGAATGAGGAGCGGAGTCCACTCCTCTTGAGAATAACCCACCTAGCATGGAAGATATAGGCAGCCCTAGTGGAAACATGAGCTACTCGAGCATACAAAATAGAATTTCATTTGAAGGTTTGGAGTTTGGCACATACAAATTTACTTGGAACGGCAGGTATATACCGCATATAGGAAGGTATGGTGGACTCATATGGAATAACTTTGGGGTTTAAGGAGTTTAGATGCACAAGCAGTATTTCTGCTTAGTATAGGTGAAGGCTAGCAAAAGACTGGGAAGCGACCAAATTAGAGAGCGACAACAGTCATAATCATGCATTAAAACCAATTCACACCGGGTACAAACATGAGTAGGATATAATCCACCATGAACATAAATATCATGAAGGCTATGTTGATTTGTTTCAACTACATGCGTGAACATGTGCCAAGTCGAGTCACTCAATTCATTCAAAGGAGGATACCATCCCATCATACCACATCATAATCATTCTAATAGCATATTGGCACGCAAGGTAAACCATTATAACTCATAGCTAATCAAGCATGGCACAAGCAACTATAATCTCTAAATGTTATTGCAAATATGTTTACTTCACAATAAGCTAAATCAGGAACAATGAACTCATCATATTTACAAAAACAAGAGAGGTCGAGTTCATACCAGCTTCTCTCATCTCAATCAGTCCATCATATATCATCATTATTGCCTTCCACTCGCACGGCCGAATGATGTGTATAATAATAATAGTGCACATGCATTGGACTAAGCTGGAATCTACAAGCATTCAACTCAAGAGAGAAGACAAGGTAATATGGGCTCTAAGGTAAATAAACAATCATGCATATGAGAGCCACTAAACATTTTCAATATGGTCTTCTACTCTCAACCCCCCAAAGGAAAGAAAATAAAATAAAACTATTTACACGGGAAAGCTCCCAACAAGTAAAAGAAGAACAAGAAATCTGTTTGGGTTTTCATTTTAGTTTCTACTACAAACATGGAAATTAAACTAACGAATTTTGTTGGTTTTTCTTAAGGTTTATCAAACACACAAGAAGAAAACTAGAAAAGGAGAATTAAACTAGCATGGATAATACAATGAAAGAGTATGAGCACCGACGACTAGAATAGTGTGTGAACATGAATGTAAAGTCGGTGAGAAATATGTACTCCCCCAAGCTTAGGCTTTTGGCCTAAGTTGGTCTAATGCCACGGACCATGGCTACTCTCCCCGGTGTACTGAGGGGTGAAATCAGGATACCATTGGCTGGCCGTCTTCTCCGGATCCCACTCATAAGATGATACACGATAAGGGTCCGGTGAAGTTTCCGACTCGGGCTCAGGCTCTGGAGTGGATGCTTGGCCTCGATGAGCGTACACCGCTTCTGGAGTGACAAGAAAATTATCTGCAGTCAAATCAAACAACAAAGGTGCAGGCAGAATAACAGTCTCATTGTGTTTCTTATTAAATCTCAAGTTATACAGGAGCGTCTTATCATCATTCTGAACAATAAAGTCGTGTGCTACCATGCTCCTGTAATCTAAAATGTAAGAGGGCAAGATTGTCTCCTCTTTCTAATAGTGCCTAATAGGTATTCTAAAATGTCTAGCAAGACATGCAACATAGATACCTCCAAAGATGGGGCCTTTTGTATGATTCAGATTTAAATGTTTAGCAATAATGGCGCCCATACTAAAACTACTATCACCAAACAAGGCATGGAATAGAATAATAATATCTGGGACACTGAAGTTTCCACTATTTCCACGACCAATCAAACATCTACTAGCAAATATGGCAAAATAGCGCAAAGCAGGAAAGTGTATGCTAGAGATTCTTGCATCAGAATCTTTCTTTGGATCCCCTATAGTGATAGTGTTAACAAAGCCCTCTACATCGCTAGGATGTGGTTCCTCTAATTTTCCCCCAAAGGGTATCTTACATACTGTGAAAAAATCACGTAAAGACATTTCTCTGAATTCATCATATAAATGAAATGATACTAAAGGCGGTGACTTCTAAGGATAATAATAAAAGTTTTGCACGAAAGTATTGGTAAGTAAAAGATACTGATCGATCCGGTCGAGGAGGAAATCGATGAGGCTTGCATTCTCGATCAAAGAATAAAAATCTTCATGAATTCCAGCTTCTCTCAAGAAATCATCGCATGGCCATTCACACGGCCGTATTTTTGCTATGCGAGGAAGATTATATTTGGCCTTTTCCTTCTCTTCAGCTTGTTTTTCGTAGGAGCCTTGGCTATAAGAGCCCCTCAAAAATCTCTTTATCATTTTCTGAAAATTTCTGAAATTTTAGTAACTTCAAAATAAAAGTAAATAAAACTAAACAAGATTGATAACAACTACTCCTACAAGTGCCTAGAGACTATATCATGCATTAGAATTACTTGGGACCTCATAAATTTAACATGCAAGCTCAAGAACAGGGTCACCAAGGCATCAAGGATTTGCAATGAATAAAGAACTAGAACAAAAACTATTTGGACCAATGGAGGAGTCACATGCCAAGCAACAATCTCCCAAAGCAGTTTTGTGAATGGAGCTTTGAGCAAGGAGATCGAAAATCGCAGCAAAATGAGCTAGAACTCGTGCTTGAGCTCGATGGGTATTTTTTTGGGAAGAAGATGGTGTGTGTGGGTGCTGGCATAAGTGGAGGGGGTCCACCAGGGGCCCACGATACAGGGGGGTGCGCCCAGGGGGTGTGGGCGCGCCCTCCACTCTCATGGCCAGGTGGCAAACCTCCCTGCAATATTTTCAGTGCCTAAAATCCTCAAATAATTCATAAAAAATCGTACTAAATTTGTAGGGCATTTGGAGCACTTTTATTTTCGGGATATTTTTCATTGCATAGATAATTCAGAAAACAGACAGATAATATTATTTTTGCTTTATTTATTTTAAATAACAGAAAGTAAAAATAAAGTACAGAAGGTTGTGCCTTCTAATTTCATCCATCTCATGATCATCAAAATGAATCCACTAACAAGGTTGATCAAGTCTTGTTAACAAACTCATTCCGAATAACACGGAACCGGAGAAATTTCAAAGTGACACTAGGTTACCTCAACGGGGATATGAATATCCCCAACAATAAGAATATCATAATTTTTCTTGACAGTAGGGAGAGGAAATTCAAAACCTCCAATAATAATTGATGGAATTTTCTCAAGAGTGTTTATGTTGTGAACTTGAGGTTGTTTCCTCGAAAAATCTACCGTATGCTCATTTCCATTAATATGAAAGGTGCCATTGCCTTCATTGCAATCAATAACAGCACCTACAGTATTTAAAAAGGGTCTACCAAGGATAATAGACATACTATCGTCCTCGGGAATATCAAGAATGACAGAGTCTATTAAGATAGTAACGTTCGCAACAACAACAGGTACATCCTCACAAATGCTGACAGGTATAGCAGTTGATTTATCAGCCATTTGCAAGGATGTCTCAGTGGGTATCAACTTACTTAATTCAAGTCTACGATACAAGGAAAGAGGCATGACACTAACACCGGCTCCTAAATCACATAAAGCAGTTTTAACATAATTTCTTTTAATAGAGCAAGGTATAGTGGGTACTCCGGGATCCCAAGTTTCTTAGGTATTCCACCCTTAAAAGTATAGTTGGCAAGCATGGTGGAAATCTCAGCTTCAGGTATTTTCCACTTATTAGTGATGATATCTTTCATATATTTAGAATAAGGTTTTGTTTTAAGCATATCAGTTAAGCGCATGCGTAAGAAAATGGGTCTAATCATTTCAGCAAAATGCTCAAAGTTCTCATCATCCTTTGTCTTGGATGGTTTAGGAGGAAAGGGCATGGGTTTCTGAACCCATGGTTCTCTTTCTCTACCATGCTTCCTAGCACCAAAATCTCTCTTATCATAACGTTGGTTTCTTGATTGTGGGTTATCAAGACCAACAGCAGGTTCAATTTCTATATCATTGTTATTACTAGGTTGAGCATCTACATGAACATCATTATTAGCATTATTATCGGGTTCATGTTCATCTCCAGATTGTGTTTCAACATCAGAGATAGAAGTATTATTAGGATTCTCAAGTGTTTCTATATTAGGTTCACTAGAAGCATGCAAAGTCCTATCCTTCTTCTTTTTCTTCTTCTTAGAAGAACTAGGAGCATCTAGATTATTATTCTGAGAATCTTGTTCAACTTTCTTAGGGTGGCCTTCAGGATACAAAGGTTCCTGAGTCATTTTACCAGTTCTAGTAGCCACTCTAACAGCAAAATCATGTTTATTATTTAATTCAACTAGCAATTCATTCTGAGCTTTAAGTACTTGTTCAGCTTGAGTAGCAATCATAGAAGCATGTTTACTAGTGAGTTTAAGTTCATCTTTAACTCTGGCTATATAATCATTCAAGAGTCCTATCGTATAAGCATTATTCTTCAATTGTCTACCAACATAATCATTGAAATTTTCTTGTCTATTCATGAAATCATCAAATTCATCCAAGCATGGACTATGAAATTTAGTGGACGGGATTTCATGTTTATCATATCTATAGAGAGAATTTACCTTTACTACCTGTGTCAGGTTATCAAGACAATGTGTTTCTTCAACAGGCGGAATATTAAGACCATGTATTTCTTCAATAGGAGGTAAATTCTTAACGTCTTCAGCTTTAATACCTTTCTCTTTCATTGATTTCTTTGCCTCTTGCATATCTTCGGGACTGAGAAATAGAACACCTCTCTTTTTCAAAGTAGGTTTAGGAATAGGCTCAGGAGTTGGCTCAATTGGTTCAGGAATTGCCTCAGGAATTGGCTCAGGAAGAGTCCAATTATTTTCATTAGTCAACATATTGTTCAATAATAATTCAGCTTCATCGACTGTTCTTTCCCTGAAAACATAACCAGCACAACTATCCAAGTGGTCCTTGGAAGCATCAGTTAGTCCACTATAAAAGATATCAAGTATTTCATTTTCTTAAGTGGATGATCATACAAAGCATTAAGTAATCGGAGAAGCCTCCCCCAAGCTTGTGGGAGACTCTCTTCTTTGATTTGCACAAAATTATATATTTCCAGCAAGGCAGCTTGTTTCTTATGAGCAGGAAAATATTTAGCAGAGAAGTAATAAATCATATCCTGGGGACTACGCACACAACCAGGATCAAGAGAATTGATCCAAGTCTTAGCATCACCCTTTAATGAGAACGGAAATATCTTAAGGATATAATAATAGCGAGACGTCTCATCATTAGTAAACAGGGTGACTATATCATTTAACTTGGTAAGATGTGCCACAACAGTTTCAAATTCAGTGCCATAGAAAGGGTCGGATTCAACTAAAGTAATAATCTCAGGATCAACAGAGAATTCATATTCCTTATCAGTAACAAAGATAGGTGAAGTGGCAAAAGCAGGGTTATGTTTCATTTTAGCATTTAGAGTCTTTTGTTTCAGCTTAGCTAGTAGTTTCTTAAGATCTGATCTATCATTGCAAGCAAGAAAATCTCTAGCAGTTTCTTCATCCATAACATAACCATTGGGAACAACAGGCAATTCATAATCGTTCGGAGAACTTTCATCATCACTATCATCAATAATTTCATTCTCCCTAGCCTTAGTAAGTTGTTCATCAAGAAATTCACCTAATGGCACAGTAGTATCAAGCATAGAAGTAGTTTCATCATAAGTATCATGCATAGCAGAAGTGGCATCATCAATAACATGCGACATATCAGAATTCATAGCAGTAGCAGGTTCAGGTGTCGCAAGCTTATTCATAACAGAAGGAGAATCTAGTGCAGAGCTAGATGGCAGTTCCTTACCTCCCCTCGTAGTTGAGGGATAAATTTTAGTTCTTTCATCTTTCAAGTTCTTCATAGTGATCAACAGATATAAATCCCAAGTGACTCAGAGAATAGAGCTATGCTCCCCGGCAACGGCGCTGGAAATTAGTCTTGATAACCCACAAGTGTAGGGGATCGCAACAACTTTCGAGGGTAGAGTATTCAACCCAAATTTATTGATTCGACACAAGGGGAGCCAAAGAATATTCTTGAGTATTAGCAGTTGAGTTGTCAATTCAACCACACCTAGATAACTTAGTATCTGCAGCAAGGTATTTAGTAGCAAAGTAGTATGATAGTAATGGTAACAGTGGTAAAGGTAAAGATAGCAAAAAGTAATATTTTTGGGGTTTTGCAGTGATTGTAACAATAGCAACGGAAAAGTAAATAAGCGAAGTGCAATATATGAAAAGCTCATAGGCAATGGATCAGTGATGGATAACTATGTCGGATGCGATTCCTCATGTAATAGCTATAACATAGGGTGACATAGAACTAGCTCCAATTCATCAATGTAATGTAGGCGTGTATTCCGAATATAGTCATACGTGCTTATGGAAAAGAACTTGCATGACATCTTTTGTCCTACCCTCCCATGGCAGCGGGGTCCTAGTGGAAACTAAGGGATATTAAGGCCTCCTTTTAATAGAGAACCGAACCAAAGCATTAACACATAGTGAATACATGAACTCCTCAAACTACAGTCATCACCGAGAAGTATCCCGATTATTGTCACTTCGGGGTTGTCGGATCATAACACATAATAGGTGACTATAGACTTGCAAGATAGGATCAAGAACACACATATATTCATGAAAACATAATAGGTTCAGATCTGAAATCATGGCACTCGGGCCCTAGTGACAAGCATTAAGCATAGCAAAGTCATAGCAACATCAATCTCAGAACATAGTGGATACTAGGGATCAAACCCTAACAAAACTAACTTAATTACATGGTAAATCTCATCCAACCCATCACCGTCCAGCAAGCCTACGATGGAATTACTCACACACAACGGTGAGCATCATGAAATTGGTGATGGAGGATGGTTGATGATGGTGACGAATCCCCCTCTCCGGAGCCCCGAACGGACTCCAGATCAGCCCTCCCGAGAGAGATTAGGGCTTGGCGGCGGCTCCGTATCGTAAAACGTGATGAAACTTTCTCTCTGATTTTTTTATCGGCGAGACAGAATATATGGAGTTGGAGTTGAGGTCGGCGGAGCTGCAGGGGGCCCACGAGACAAGGTGGCACAGAGGGGGTGGGCGCACCCCCCACCCTCGTGGACAGGGTGTGGGCCCCCTGGTCTTCATCTTTTGCAAGCATTTTTTATATTTTCTGAAACTTGTCTCCGAGGATTTTCAGGTCCTTCCGAGAACTTTTGTTTTCTACACATGAAACAACATCATGGTAATTCTGCTGAAAACAGCGTCAGTCCGGGTTAGTTTCATTCAAATCATGCGAGTTAGAATCCAAAACAAGGGAAAATGTGTTTGGAAAAGTAGATACATTGGAGACGTATCAGCCACCGACGTACTTCTTCCTCCTATATAAGCCTACATACCCCAAAAATATCCAGGGAGCCACCGAAGAAATATTTCCACCACTGTATCTGCGAGATCCCATCTTGGAGCCGTCGACGGTGTTCTGCCGGAGGGGGAATCCACCACAGAGGGCTTCTACATCAACACCATAGCCCCTCCGATGAGTTGTGAGTAGTTTACCACAGACCTTCGGGTCCATAGTTATTAGCTAGTTGGCTTCTTCTCTCTTTTTGGATCTCAATACAATGATCTCCCCCTCTCTTGTGGAGATCTATTCGATGTAATCTCTTTTTGCGGTGTGTTTGTCGAGATCCGATGAATTGTGGGTTTATGATCAAGTTTATCTATGAACAATATTTGAATCTTCTCTGAATTCTTTTATGTATGATTGAGTTATCTTTGCAAGTCTCTTCGAATTATCGGTTTGGTTTGGCCTACTAGATTGATCTTTCTTGCCATAGGAGAAGTGCTTAGCTTTGGGTTCAATCTTGCGGTGTTCTTACCAAGTGACAGAAAGGGTTGCAAGACATGTATTGTATTGTTGCCATCGAGGATAAAAAGAGGGGGTTTATATCATATTGCTTGAGTTTATCCCTCTACATCATGTCATCTTTCTTAATGCGTTACTCTGTTCTCATGAACTTAATACTCTAGATGCATGCTGGATAGCGGTCAATGTGTGGAGTAATAGTAGTAGATGCAAGCAAGAGTCGGTCTACTTGTCACGGACGTGATGCCTATATACATGATCATGCCTAGATAACATCATAATTATTCGCTTTTCTATCAATTGCTCGACAGTAATTTGTTCACCCACCGTAATACTTATGCTATCTTGAGAGAAGCCACTAGTGAAACCTATGGCCCCGGGGTCTATCTTCTATCATATAAGTTTCCAATCTACTTTTATTTGCATCTTTATTTTTTGCATCTATATTATAAAATACCGAAAATATATTTATCTTATCATATTATCTCTATCAGATCTCACTTTCGCAAGTGGCCGTGAAGGGATTGACAACCCCTTTATCGCGTTGGTTTCGAGTTCTTTGTTTGTTTGTGTAGGTTCGTGGGACTTGTGAGGAGCCTCCTACTGGATTGATACCTTGGTTCTCAAAAACTGAGGGAAATACTTACGCTACTGTGCTGCATCACCCTTTCCTCTTCAAGGAACAAAGCAAGCTCAAGACGTAGCAAGAAGGATTTCTGGCGCCATTGCCGGGGAGGTCTTCGCTCAAGTCAAGACATACCAAGTACCCATCACAAACTCATCTCCCTCGCATTTACATTATTTGCCATTTGCCTCTCATTTTCCTCTCCCCACTTCACCCTTGCCGTTTTATTCGCCCTCTCTTTCCCAATCTTCTCTCTTTTCCGCTTGCCTTCTTCTTCCTCTCTCTTTCGCTTGCCTTTTTCTGTCTGCTTGTGTGTTAGATTACTTGTCGCCATGGCGCAAGTTAATACAAAATTGTGTGATTTCTCCAATACCAATAATAATGATTTCCTCAGTACTCCGATTGCTCCTCTTAATGATGTTGAGTCATGTGAAATCAATGTTGCTTTGCTGAATCTTGTTATGAAAGATCAATTCTCCGGCCTTCCTAGTGAAGATGCCACTACTCATCTAAATAACTTTGTTGATTTGTGTGAGATGCAAAAGAAAAAAGATAAGGATAATGATATTGTTAAGTTGAAGTTATTTTCGTTTTCACTTAGAGATCGTGCTAAAGTTTGGTTTTCGTCTTTGCCTAAAAATAGTATTGATTCTTGGAACAAGTGCAAAGATGCTTTTATCTCTAAGTATTTTCCTCCCGCTAAGATCATCTCGCTTAGGAACGATATTATGAATTTTAAACAACTTGATCATGAGCATGTTGCCCAATCTTGGGAAAGAATGAAATTGATGATTTGCAATTGCCCTACTCATGGTTTAAATTTATGGATGATCATACAAAATTTTTATGCCGGATTGAATTTTGCTTCTAGAAATCTTTTAGATTCGGCCGCCGGAGGCACGTTTATGGAAATCACGTTAGGAGATGCTACAAAACTTCTTGATAATATTATGGCTAATTATTCTCAATGGCACACCGAACGATCTACTAGTAAAAAAGTGCATGCTATAGAAGAAATTAATGTTTTGAGTGGAAAGATGGATGAGCTTATGAGGTTGTTTGCTACTAAGAATTCTTCTATTGATCCCAATGATATGCCTTTATATACCTTGATTGAGAATAATAATGACTCTATGGATGTAAATTTTGTTGTTAGGAATAATTTTGGAAACAATGCTTATAGAGGAAACTTTAATCCTAGACCGTTCCCTAGCAATTCCTCTAATAATTATGGAAAAATAATTATTATGGTAATTTTAATAAGATGCCCTCTGATTTTTAAAATAGTGTGAAAGAATTTATGATCTCTCAAAAGAATTTTAATGCTTTGCTTGAAGAAAAATAGCTCAAAGTTGATGATTTGACTAGGAACGTTGATAGACTTTCGCTTGATGTTGATTCTCTCAAACTTAGATCTTCTTCTCCTAAGCATGATATCAATGAGTCT
This sequence comes from Triticum aestivum, assembly GCF_018294505.1. Lineage (NCBI taxonomy): Eukaryota > Viridiplantae > Streptophyta > Magnoliopsida > Poales > Poaceae > Triticum > Triticum aestivum. The sequence continues at coordinate 483,267,788 of NC_057801.1, read as the reverse complement.
CTCAAAGCTATGAGAAGTTCCATTGACGAATGCAAAGAAAGAACCGCTAGATTGTGTGCTAAGAAAGATTGCTTTATAAAAGCATGTTCTTCTAGTTTCCATGAAAATAATGATGAAGATCTTAAAGTTATTGATGTGTCCCCTACTTTGTTTTGCAATATTAATCTTGATAATAATGGGACTGGAGATGATTCAACTTTATTTAGAAGGCGTCCCAAGAATTCGGAGCTTTTAGATCTTGATGCTAAAATTGGTAAAAGTGGGATTGGAGAGGTCATGACTTTAAATAGTATTGAACCCACTATCTCGGATTTCAAGGATTTTGATTATGATAATTGTTCTTTAGAAAGTTGTATTTCCTTGTTGCAATCGGTTGTTAATTCCCCTCATGCTTATAGTCAAAATAAAGCTTTTTACCAAACATATTGTCGATGCCTTGATGCAATCTTTTGATGAAAAACTTAATTTGGAAGTTTCTATACCTAGAAAACTTAATGATGAGTGGGAACCTACTATAAAGATTAAAACTAAAGATTATGAGTGTTTTTCTTTGTGTGATTTGGGTGCTAGTGTTTCCACGATTCCGAAAACTTTATGTGATATTCTAGGTTTCCATGATCTTGATGATTGCTCTTTAAATTTGCAGCTTGCGGATTCCACCATTAAAAAGCCAATGGGAAGAATCAATGATGTTCTAATTGTTTCTAATATAAATTTGGTGCCCGTTGATTTTATCGTTCTTGATATAGATTGCAATCTTTCTTGCCCTATTATTCTTGGTAGACCTTTCCTTAGAACGATTTGTGCGATTATTGATATGAAGGAAGGGAATATTAGATTCCAAATTCCATTAAAGAAAGGCATGGAGCACTTTCCAAGAAAGAAATGAAAATTACCTTATGAATCTATTATGCGAGCTACCTATGAATCAAGTGCCAAAGATGGCACTACTTAGATCTATCTTCGATTTTATGCCTAGCTAGGGGCGTTAAACGATAGCGCTAGTTGGGAGGCAACCCAATTTTCTTTGTGTTTCTTGTTTTTGTTCCTGTTTAGTAATAATTTTTGTTTCTAATTTCTGTTTAGATGTGTTTTCATGTTTTATTTAGTGTTTGTGCCAAGTAGAACCTATAGGAGAACCTATGATATGAGTTGATTTGATTCTGCTGAAAAACAGAAACTTTGCTCACCGGAAAAAATTCAATAAATAACAGAAACGGGATTTTGCATTGATTCTTTTTTCTGCTGTTCAATAAACAAATTTTTTAGGACTTCGTATTTTGGTAGGATTTTTAAAGTTCCAGAAGTTTGCGTTATTTACAGATTGCTACAGACTGTTCTGTTTTTGACAGATTCTGTTTTTCGTGTGTTGTTTGCTTATTTTGATGCATCTATGGCTAGTATGTAAGGGTATGAACCATAGAGAACTTGGAATACAGTAGGTTTAACACCAATATAAATAAAAAATGAGTTCATTACAGTACCTTATGTGTTGGTTTTGTTTTCTTTCACTAACGGAGCTATGAGATTTCCTGTTGAGTTTTGTGTTGTGAAGTTTTCAAGTTTTGGGTAGAGCTTTGATGGACTATGGAATAAAGGGTGGCAAAAGCCTAAGCTTGGGGATGCCCAAGGAACCCCAATATATTCAAGAATATCCAAAAGCCTAAGCTTGGGGATTCCCCCGGAAGGCATCCCCTCTTTCGTCTTCGTTCATTGGTAACTTTACTTGGAGCTATATTTTTATTTGCTACATGATATGTGTTTTGCTTGGAGCGTCGTTTATTATATTAGCCTTTGCTTTTTAGTTTACCACAATCATACTTGCTGTAACACACCTTTTGGGAGAAGCCTCCTTGATTGAAATTTATTAGAATACTCTATGTGCTTCACTTATATCTTTTGAGCTAGATAGTTTTGCTCTAGTGCTTCACTTATATCTTTTAGAGCACGGCGGTGGATTAATTTTGAATAAATTGTTGATATATCATGCTTCACTTATATTATTTTGAGAGTCTTTTAGAACAGCATGGTATTTGCTATGGTTATAAATTGGTCCTAGAATGATGAGCATCCAAGTTGGGTATAATAAAAACTATCATAGGAAGTGAATTGGATGCTATGATCAACTTGATACTTGATAATTGTTTTGAGATAGGGAGGTAGTGATATTAAAGTCATGCTAGTTGGCTGATTATGAATTTAAAGAATGCTTGTGTTGAAGTTAGCAAGTCCCGTAGCATGCACGTATGGTTAAAGTTGTGTAACAAATTTGAAACATCAAGTGTACCTGGATTGTGCATCCTTATGAGTGGCGGTCGGGGACGAGCGATGGTCTTTCCCTACCAATCTATCCCCCTAGGAGCATGCGTGTAGTGCTTGGTTTTTGATGACTTCTAAATTTTTGCAATAAGTATATGAGTTCTTTTGACTAATGTTGAGTCCATGGATTATACGCACTTTTACCTTTCCATCATTGCTAGCCTCTTCGGCACCGTGCATTGCCCTTTGTCACCTTGAGAGTTGGTGCAAACTTTGCTGGTGCATCCAAACCCCGTGATATGATACGCTCTATCACACATAAACCTCCTTATATCTTCCTCAAAACAGCCACCATACCTACCTATTTATGGCATTTCCATAGCCATTCCGAGATATATTGCCATGCAACTTTCTACCGTTCCGTTCAGCATCATCATGACATACATTACTTTTGTCATATTGACATTGCATGATCATGTAGTTGACATCGTATTTGTGGCAAAGCCACCATGCATAATTTTTTATACATGTCACTCTTGATTCATTGCACCATCCCAGTACACCGTCGGAGGCATTCATATAGAGTCACATCTTGTTCTAGTTTCGACTTGTAATTCATGTGTTGTAATCAATAAAAGTGTGATGATCATTATTATTAGAGCATTGCCCAAAAACAAAAAAAGGGGTGTCGGTGTCAAAACCGGCGGATCTCGGGTAGGGGGTCCCGAACTGTGCGTCTAGGCGGATGGTAACAGGAGACAAGGGACACGATGTTTTTACCCAGGTTCGGGCCCTCTCGGTGGAGGTAGAACCCTACTCCTGTTTGATTAATATTGATGATATGGGTAGTACAAGAGTTGATCTACCACGAGATCAGAGAGGCTAAACCCTAGAAGCTAGCCTATGGTATCATTGTTGTTCGTCCTACGGACTAAAACTCTCCGGTTTATATGGATACCGGAGAGGGCTAGGGTTACACAGAGTCGGTTACAATGGGAGGAGATCTACCTATCGTATCGCCAAGCTTGCCTTCCACGCCAAGGAAAGTCCCATCCGGACACAGGACGAAGTCTTCAATCTTGTATCTGCATAGTCCGGGAGTCCGGCCAAAGGTCATAGTCCAGCCATCCGGACACCCCCTAATCCAGGACTCCCTCAGTAGCCCCCGAACCAGGCTTCAATGACGATAAGTCCGGCGCGCAAGTTTGTCTTCGGCATTGCAAGGCGGGTTCTCATCCAAATTCCATGTACCTGTCGAATAGTGTCCGGCTTTTAGTGCGTGCTGCTCTCCTCGACTTCTGTGCCCAATAATGACCATCTTCCACGTGTCAAACGAATGTGAAAAGCCAGCGTTTTTTTCATTTACCCCCCCCCCCAGTCGCGTTAATGAGCCGCCCATAAAAGAGACGGGGATTTAGATCCAATTCACACCACCCTCCCTCCGCGAGTATCCATCAGAGTGCTCTCGACAGAGATCCATTCCACCATGGCCGGTCGGAGCAGCTCCTCCTCTCGCCTTTCCAACCCTCGGCCCGGAGATTGGGAGCGGTGTTCCGTCCCTCATAGCAAGCTAGTAGTGCTTCAGTCCAAGGGGCTCCTCCCCCCAGCATATATGGTCCCAGTTCGAGTCGGGATTACCACCTATAGCGGCAGAGATCAGGCGGAGAGCATCCCCAATCCCTCGCAAGGAGAGCGGGTATGCCTAGTCCCTTATTTAATAAGAGGAATCGGATTTCCAATTCATCCGTTTCTCCGAGGGCTACTGGAGTTCTACGGCCTCCAGCTACACAACCTCACGCCTGCCTCCATTCTGCATGTTGCGGGATTCGTGGTCCTCTGCGAGCTGTTTTTGGGCATCGAGGCCCATTTTGCACTGTGTAAGAGGTTGCTCTGCCTTGTGCCCCGCTCTCAGGAGGGGTCAATTTATCAAGGGGGCGTAGCCGAACTATGGCGCATCACCGGGACCAGATATCTATCCGGTACCCCAAAGAAGGCGTCCGAGGACTGGCCTTCGGAATGGTTTTACATGGATGACGTCCCCTTGCTGGACCCTGTACGGATCGGCCTTCCTGAGTTTAATAACGCTCCGTTGAAGAAACGCCTGAGCTGGCGCCCACAAAACCCTCAGAGGGAAACTGATAGGGACATCCTTTATCTGATGAGCCGGATAAGATTGTTGGCTCATTCCGGATTGACCATGATCGAGGTCATGGCCACATGCATTACGCGGGGGGTGCAGCCGCTTCAGTACAGAGGCCACCCCATGTGGGAGTTCAACAGGGAGGACGACACCACCCGGTGCGGTCGCAAGGGGCCGGATTCGGCTGTCACTCTAACGAAGATCTTATCCGCTTTGTACAAGGGAGAAGAAGACGAATTCCTCCGTGTCAACCCACGGGGCGGATTCTCTATGTATAGTCCTCCAAGCTGGGTGAGCAGATATTTTCACTTATCTACCCGCTTTCGAAATTCCCATAATTGAGTACTTAGTCTGGCGATGTTAACGCAGGAGCTGCGCCAGACTGTGAAGGAGATAAACAGCCCTCCTCCGCAACCCGAGGACCCCGAACGGTCCCTCGACCCGGATTCCCAGGGGGACCCGGACTTATGTGTGGAGTTAATTGACGGGGTGTTTCATCAATTGAGTAAGGACAACACCTTAGTGGCCATTACGGCCGACTATCCCGGACTACTTCCAGACTCAAAGGTAACCGAGACCGAAATCCCAGTACTTTCAAGGAGATCCATCCATGCCTTATTTTGAATGTTGTAAACTAATAGTGTTTCGTTTCGCAGGGGAAATCCTCGAGGCTGAAGGCCGAGCCTGCGGTGGGCAGCCAACAAGGGCCGCCGAAGCCAGGCGGGCCAAAAAGAAGTGCGGACCAGATCGAGATTCTGGCGCAACGGTATGGAGTGCGAATTTAACGCCTAGGGTTTATGCCCTCAAGTCATACTAACGCTCATGCTCTTCTTAGGAAGAAGAGAGCCTGCCAGACTATATCCACCGGCCGTGCTTCAAGGCCGGGTCCGGAAGCGGAGGCGGACACGGGGCACGCCTCAGACATTCCTCCGACAGAGGACGCAGATGGGCTATTCGCCGCCAATTCAGAGGTGGAGAGTGCCATGAACCATAGGAGTCGCCGGACTGTTCTTCGTGACGCATGTTTTTCCCCAGAGGCGTTGGACGCCTTTAATACGGGAGATGCGTACCTCCGTGCCGCTCAAAATGGTCTAGCCAGAGCCACAGAGCAGTATGTAAAAGACATATGGGTGAGTAAAATTGAAGGTTATATATGTCAGTAGCCCCCGAGACTTGAAACAGTTAAAATAACTGTTTGAAGGATCATATGTGATGCAGGGTCTTACGAAGAAGAACACGCAACTATCCCAGGAGTTGGAAGAGTGCAAGGCCCAACTCAAGGCCGCACTGGCCGTTTCAGATAATGCCAAGGGGACCCCCTTAGGTAATATATGCTTCGAAAGAGAATTCCGTTGGGAAGTGCGGCATGTGTGCAACTCTGACGATAATAGTGCAGATGGGGCCGGAGTAAATCCGGACAAGCAACAACTCCTACGCCAACTAAAGGCTGGCGAGATCGTGCTTACGAGGGTGAGGCAAGAGAAGAACAAACTTCAAGACGCCAATACCCTGCTGGGCGAGGAACTAAAGGATGTTCGTATTCAGCTGTCTGCTTCCGTAAAGGAGAATCGGCGACTTCAACGCGGCATTTTTAGTAAGTGCTTGAACGAATCTTCGAAAAAAGAATTCGGTGAGGAAGTCGATTGACAGAGCTATGTCTGTAGGTCTGCTGACAGGTCGTCCTATGGAGGAAATGCCGGGTTCAACGGGGGACCTTCTTCGCGAGCTGTCGCAACTACACGAGCGAGTTCGGCAGGCAATGCAGGGCGTCGTCCAGGCTATGTGGCCATCCCTCCCCATGCCCGAAGGCCTTGGGGAGCTTGCAAAGAAGCTGGAGGGAGTGCGGCGGCGCTTCCGGTTGTGGAAGATATCGGCGTGCCGTCAAGGTGCCAGGGAGGCCTGGGCCATGGTGAAGACTCGGTACACGAAGGCTGACCCGAACCACATGGCCGAGGTCGGCCCTATGGGTCCTGACGGAAAGGAGATCCCTGTCAGCTTAGTATATGGCCAGGTAGAGCTGGCTGCAAAGTATTCTCAATAGGACTGTAAATTAGACTGTCTGTTGGACGGTATTGAAGAAGAATATACCGAGTCGGATTGACTCTGTAATTTAAAATGACATGAAAAATGCCTTCTAGCCGGATTGTAGATTGTTTGTCATTGCGGACCTTTTCGCTTTGACCTCTGGACCCTATAGTCCGGAGTGTGTCCGAATACCCTCTCGATTATGTAAGAACCCGGGCATGCATGGAGACAAGGCGTAGGGGTCATAATTGCTTTAGCAGACAAGTTCCCAACTAGTTATGTTATATTACATGGTTAGTAAGAAACATCTTCCAAGGAGAATAGTTCCGTTAGGGGTTCCTTTCCCTGGGAGGCATGCCCTAAAGTGCATGTCCGAACTGCTAAAAGAGCAGAAAAGCATCTGGGGGCAGATAGATAAACAAGAAAAAATTCATCTTTTAGTTCACCGACCGAATATTCCCTTAAGAACGCTAGCTTTCGGCTTCACCCAGTCTGAGGTACACATCTGGCTGACCCGGCAGTAACAATCACAGAGGTGCTCCCTTTACCACCTAGCCAAACGAACGGGAACGTAGGGGTAAGCACAGGAGCCAGGCAACCCAGCTTGGCCAAAACTTAAGTCATATCGATGCATATAATGGTGTATAAAAGGTTCATGCGGAAGTGTCACACATTTTTTGGGCATGAGGCCCGTTTATATAAACTTCTGATAAAGAAGCCCCCAGGTATGATGAGCGCGGGTGGCGCGTCAAGTATGTGCAAACAATGCGCAGGCAAGCCCCTAAGGGCTTGGGAGAAAAAGGGTAGAGAGAAGGAGAGAAATGCCAGACAGCTAATGTGAAAAGAAAATAAAAAAGGGATAGAGGAAGGAGACGAACATGGAGTCCGGCGCTAGGCATAGAATCTTCGTAGGTGTGCTGCGTTCCATGGGTTCGGCTCGAGTCGGTTGTCCGATGCGTTTCGCAGACGGTACGCTCCACCAGTCAGTACTTGGTCGATTATGAAGGGACCCTCCCATTTGGGCTTTAGTTTGTCATTTTTCTTGTCCGGCAGGCGTAGAACTAGTTCGCCAATGTTGTAAGTTTTGGCCCATACTTCTTTGCTTTGATATCTTCGAGCCTGCTGTTGATAGAATGTGGAACGGGCTTTTGCCACGTCGCGCTCCTCCTCTAATGCATCCAAGCTGTCCTGACGGTCGAGCTCGGCTTCTCTTTCTTCGTACATGCGCACTAGAGGTGAGTCATGAATTATGTCGCAGGGCAGAACTGCCTCTGCGCCGTATACCATAAAAAATTGTGTGAATCCGGTAGTGCGATTCGGCGTGGTCCGCAGCCCCCAGAGTATGGAGTCAAGATTCTCTACCCAGTGCGTGTTGGATTCCTTGAGGGATCGCACTAGTCTGGGTTTGATGCCGCTCATGATAAGACCGTTGGCTTGTTCGACTTGACCGTTAGTTTGTGGGTGATAGACTGAACGTAGTCGAGCTTGATGCCCATGTTTTTGCACCAGAGTTTAACTTCGTCGGCCGTAAAGTTTGTGCCGTTGTTAGTTATGATGCTATGGGGGATGCCGTAACGGTGTACAACCCCGGATATGAAGTCTATCACCGGTCCGGATTCGGACGTCTTGACGGGCTTGGCCTCTATCCCTTTGGTGAATTTGTCCACCATGACCAGTAGACATTTTTTCTTCTGGGTTCCTCCTTTAAGGGGTCCAACCATGTCAAGCCCCCAGACGGCAAAAGGCCAGGTAATGGGTATGGTTTGTAGGGCGGTAGGCGGCATGTGGCTTTGATTAGCGAATAATTGACAACCGACGCATCACTGCACTAAGTCCTGAGCGTCTGCCCGGGCCGTCGGCCAATAAAATCCGGCACGGAAGGCCTTGCTTACAAGGGCCCGGGCTGCAGCGTGGTGCCCGCCGAGTCCAGCATGAATTTCAGCCAGAAGATTTCGCCCTTCTTCTTCAGAGATACACCTTTGAAGGACTCCGGTTGTGCTCTTCATATAAAGCTCTCCCTCATGGACTTTGTAGGCTTTAGATCGCCGCACTATGCAGCGGGCCTCGTTTTGGTCCTCGGGAAGTTCTTGCCTAGTTAGGTAGGCTAGGAATGGTTCTGTCCATGGGGCAATGACTGCCATTATTGTGTGGGCTGACGGTGTTGTTTCGTTGAGGGGCAGTGTGGTTGGGTCCGGGTTGTTGTTTCCGGACTCCCCCTCCCATGATATGGATGGCTTGAAAAGCCTCTCTAGGAAGATGTTGGGAGGGACGGCATCGCGCTTTGCACCGATCTGTGCCAACACGTCTGCTGCCTGGTTGTTCTCCTGGGCTATATGGTGAAATTCGAGCCCCTCAAACCGAGCTGACATCTTTAAGATGGCGTTGCGATAAGCTGCCATTTTCGGGTCCTTGGCGTCAAAGTCTCCATTCATTTGGGATACCGCGAGGTTTGAATCCCTGCGGACCTCTAAGCGCTGGATGCACATGGAGACTGCCATCCGGAGACCATGTAGAAGGGCCTCGTATTCGGCTGCGTTGTTGGAGTCCGTGTACATTATCTGAAGTACGTACTGGACTGTATCTCCTGTAGGGGACGTCAGAACGACGCCAGCCCCCAGGCCAGCCAACATTTTGGGTCCGTCGAAGTGCATGATCCAGTTGGAATATGGGCCGTACTCTTTAGGGAGCTCAGCTTCGGTCCATTCGGCGATGAAGTCAGCCAAAACCTGCGATTTGATAGCTCGCCGTGGCTTGTAAGTTATATCGAACGGGAGGAGCTCAATGGCCCATTTGGCAATCCGGCCCGTTGCGTCGCGGTTGTTTATAATGTCATTAAGAGGTACTTCGGATGCCACTGTTATTGAACACTCTTGGAAATAGTGTCGCAGCTTCCGGGATGCCATGAACACCGCGTATGCTATCTTTTGATAATGCGGGTACCGTGACTTGCATGGAGTTAGGACAGTGTACACGTAGTAAACTGGTTTTTGGAGAGGGAACTTGTGTCCGTCCGTTTCTCATTCGACAACGAGCACCGCGCTTACAACTTGATGAGTTGCCATGATGTATAATAGCATTGGTTCGCCCGTGTTAGGCGCGGCCAGGACCGGATTTGTTGCCAGTATGGCTTTGATTTCTTCGAGTCCGGCCGTGGCGGCATCCGTCCACTCGAAGTGTTCGGTGCGCCGCAGGAGGCGATAAAGGGGTAATGCCTTTTATCCTAAGCGGGAGATAAAGCGGCTTAGAGCCGCCACGCATCCAGTCAATTTTTGTATTTGCTTGAGGTCTTTTGGGATATCCAATTGTGACAGAGCTTGAATCTTGGCTGGGTTTGCCTCAATTCCTCTACCGGATACAATGAAGCCCAAGAGCTTTCCGGCTGGTATGCCGAAAACGCATTTTTCTGGGTTGAGCTTAATGTCATATGCTCGGAGATTGTCGAACATGAGCCTCAAGTCGTCTACTAGAGTTTCGACATGCTTGGATTTGATGACCACGTCATTTACGTATGCTTCAACTGTTTTGCCGATCTGGTTGGCCAGACATGTCTGGATCATGCGCTGATATGTTGTGCCGGTGTTTTTGAGCCCGAAGGGCATCGTGTTGAAGCAGAATGGGCCGTATGGGGTGATGAATGCCGTTGCGGCTTGGTCTGACTCTGCCATCTTGATTTTGTGGTAGCCAGAGTATGCATCGAGGAAACACAATGAATCGTGTCCTAGAGTGGCGTCGGTGATTTGATCAATTCGGGGGAGGGGGAAGGGATCCTTTGGACAGGCCTTATTTAGGTCTTTGAAATCGACACATAGGCGCCAGGATTTGTCCTTCTTTGGTACCATCACCAGGTTTGCTAGCCAATCCGGATGTTTTATATCTCTGATGAATCCGGCTTCTAGTAGTTTTGCTAGCTCCTCTCCCATGGCTTGTCTCTTGGGTTCGGAGAAATGCCGAAGAGTCTGCTTAACGGGCTTGAACCCTTTTAGGATGTTCAGGTTGTGCTCGGCCAGCCTGCGTGGGATTCCTGGCATGTCTGAAGGGTGCCAGGCGAAAATGTCCCAATTTTCTCGTAGGAATTCTCTGAGTGCGGCGTCTACATCAGGTTTTAGTTGTGCCCCGATGGAGGCCGTTTTCGTGGTGTCCGTTGGATGGACTTGGAACTTGACTATTTCGTCTGCCGGCTTGAAGGAGGTGGACTTGGATCTCTTGTCAAGTATCACGTCGTCCCTGTCCATCGTGGAGCATAACACAGTTAGTTCCTCAGCCGCTAGGGCTTCGGATAATGCCTCGAGGGCCAGTGCGGCTGTCTTGTTTTCGGCGCGGAGCGCTATGTCCGGATCACTACCAAGAGTGATAATTCCGTTGGGCCCGGGCATTTTGAGCTTCATGTACCCGTAATGGTGTATAGCTTGAAAAATTGTGAATGCTTCTCGCCCTAACAGAGCGTGGTATCCGCTGCTGAACGGGGCCACTTGAAATATGACCTCCTCAGATCTGTAATTATCCGGTGTGCCGAACACTACGTCCAGTGTGATTTTCCCTGAACAGCATGCTTCCCGGCTGGGGATTATTCCTCTAATGGTTGTGTTGCTTCGCTCAATGCGGCTCCAGTCTATTTCCATTTTTCGCAGTGTTTCCTCATAGATGAGGTTCAATCCGCTGCCACCGTCCATGAGTACCTTTGTAAGCCGTCCACTATCGGACTGAGGACCAATGCAGCTGGTGCTCGGGCTGGCCGGAATTTAGGTTCGTCACTGGCATTAAAAGTAATAGCCGTGTCACTCCATGGATTTATTGTCGCTACTTGGTAGACTTCAGCAAGGCTGCGGAGCGTTCGCTTCCTCGCATTGTTTGATGCGAAAGTCTCGAAGACTGTTGACACCGTACTGACGTTTCTGGGGTTAAAAGCTCCTCTCCACTCCTGGCCACCTGCCGGAGTATCCAACATGCTCTAAGGCTGTGAGTTGGTGCGACTTCCCCTGAACTATGAATTTTACAGGGTCCATTGAGCCATCCCTCTAGTACGGTCCCATACCCTATAGAGGGTTTTTGTTTTTTGCTATTTGGCTCAGGTGCCTGGCGATAATGCGCCCTTTTGTTTCGGACTGGGATTGTATTCCGGGTCACATTGCCCCAGAATTTCGTTTCGGTTTTCCGAACGCTTTCTGTCGCACAGTACTTTTGTACTATGGATGTCAAGTCGTCGAAGCGTGTAATTTTTACTGCGACTTATGGCGTTGAGGATTCGATGTCCGTGCAGTTGTTACAGAAGAACAAAATTGCGTCCTTCTCGCGGCATTCCTTTATCCTGTTCATAACCAGGAGGAATCTGGCCCAGTAGTGATGTACTGTTTCCCCGGGCTCTTGCCGTATTTGGGATAAGTCCCTTATATTTGGGTGGGCGGGTGGATTTAAATCCGGAACCTCGCCCGATCTAAGACTCAGGGGCCAAGAGAATTCCGAATTCAGAAGCTTGTTTTCTTGGACGTTGTTCAATGAATCCGGCCTACTGCCTGACTTTAGGTTCAGGGCTTGGGCGACGTCCTCCCCTCCACGGATGTCCGGCTTGGAGGGGTCAGGAATCCGGACACATCTGGTCCTTAGGATGGGTGGGGATTCGCCGCATTGTTCTTCCACCACTTCAACGTGGTGGGTGACCTGGGGAGAGCCGATCTCTCTCTGATCGGGTTTAAGCCCAATCTGGCCGTAATCTGTAGCGACTCCCAGGGCGGCGATGTGATCCAAGAGCTCATTTAGGGAACAGAGCTCCATCGGATCTAACTGCTCGGCAAGTTCCGAGCTGATCTGGAGATTGTTTTCTATGACCCGAGAGGTCATTACCGGCGCGGCGGCCGAACAGGCGGTCATCAAAAAACTGCCTAGCTAAAGAGTTTGGCCGACAGCCAAAGCTCCTCTAGCAACAGTGCCATCTTTAAAGACGGGGTGCGGCATCCTTCCTGTTAATGACGACATAGAGGAACTCTCAATGAAAGCACCAATGTCGGTGTCAAAACCGGCGGATCTCGGGTAGGGGGTCCCGAACTGTGCGTCTAGGCGGATGGTAACAGGAGACAAGGGACACGATGTTTTTACCCAGGTTCGGGCCCTCTCGGTGGAGGTAAAACCCTACTCCTGCTTGATTAATATTGATGATATGGGTAGTACAAGAGTTGATCTACCACGAGATCAGAGAGGCTAAACCCTAGAAGCTAGCCTATGGTATGATTGTTGTTCGTCCTACGGACTAAAACTCTCCGGTTTATATAGACACCGGAGAGGGCTAGGGTTACACAGAGTCGGTTACAATGGGAGGAGATCTTCATATCGTATCGCCAAGCTTGCCTTCCACGCCAAGGAAAGTCCCATCCGGACACGGGACGAAGTCTTCAATCTTGTATCTGCATAGTCCGGGAGTCCGGCCAAAGGTCATAGTCCGGCCATCCGGACACCCCCTAATCCAGGACTCCCTCAGGGGGAAAGGCCAACAGAAAAAAAGGCCAAAAGAAAAGAAAAAAAAGAAAAAAAATAAAAGGGCAATGCTACTATCTCTTTTTCCACACTTGTGCTAAAAAGTAGCACCTTATTCTTCATGTAATGAGTCTCATATGTTGTGCTTCAAAGTAGCACCATGTTTTCATGGAGAGAGTCTCATATGTTGTGCTTAAAAGTAGCACCATGTTTTCATGTAGAGAGTCTCATAGGTTGTCACTTTCATATACTAGTGGGAATTTTTCATTATAGAACTTGGCTTGTATATTCCTACGATGGGCTTCCTCAAAATGCCCTAGGTCTTCGTGAGCAAGCAAGTTGGATGCACACCCAGTAGTTTTCCTTTGTTGAGCTTTCATTCATAGCTCTAGTGCATCTGTTGCATGGCAATCACTACTCCTCATGTTGACATCAATTGATGGGCATCTCCATAGCCCGTTGATTATTCCTCGTTAATGTGAGACTTTCTCATTTTTTGTCTTCTCCACACAATCCCCAATCATTATTCTATTCCACCCATAGTGTTATATCCATGGCTCACGCTCATGTATTGCGTGAAGGTTGAACAAATTTGAGATTATTTAAGTACGAAACAATTGCTTGGCTTGTCATTGGGGGTATAGAAGTTGGGAACATCTTTGTGTGACGAAAATGAAGCATAGCCTAACTATATGATTTTGTAGGGATGAACTTTCTTTAGCCATGTTATTTTGAGAAGACATGATTGCTTTTATTAGTATGCTTGAAGTATTGCTATTTCTTTTGTCAATATGAACTTTTATTTTGAATCACTTGGATCTGAACATGCATGCCACAATAAAGAGAAATTACATTGAGAATTATGCTAGGTAGCATTCCACATCAAAAATTCTGTTTTTATCATTTATCTACTCGAGGACGAGCATGAATTAAGCTTGGGGATGCTTGATACGTCTCCAACGTATCTATAATTTTTTATTGTTCCATGCTATTATATTACCTGTTTTGGATGTCTATGGGCTTTATTTTACACAATTATATCATTTTTGGGACTAACCTACTAACCGGAGGCCCAGCCCGTATTGCTGTTTTTTTGCCTATTTTACTATTTCGAAGAAAAGGAATATCAAACGGAGTCCAAAAGGAATGAAACCTTCGGGAGCGTGATTTTTGGAACGAATGTGATCCAGAGGACTTGGAGTGCAAGTCAAGAAGCAGACAACGCAGCCACGAGGGTGGGGGCGCGCCCACCCCTACAGGGTGTGCTCCCCTGTCTCATGGGCCCCTCGGGCGGCCACCGACGTACATCTTCCTCCTATATAAGCCTACATAGCCTGAAAACATCCAGGGAGCCACCGAAGAAATATTTCCACCACCGTAATCTTCTGTATCCGCGAGATCCCATCTTGGAGCCGGCACCGGCGTTCTGCCGGAGGGGGAATCCACCATGGAGGGCTTCTACATCAACACCATAGCCCCTCCGATGAGTTGTGAGTAGTTTACCACAGACCCTTGGGTCCATAGTTATTAGCTAGTTGGCTTCTTCTCTCTTTTTGGATCTCAATACAATGATCTCCCCCTCTCTTGTGGAGATCTATTCGATGTAATCTCTTTTTGCGGTGTGTTTGTCGAGATCCGATGAATTGTGGGTTTATGATCAAGTTTATCTACGAACAATATTTGAATCTTCTGTGAATTCTTTTATGTATGATTGACATATCTTTGCAAGTCTCTTCGAATTATCGGTTTGGGTTTGGCCTACTAGATTGATCTTTCTTGCCATAGGAGAAGTGCTTAGCTTTGGGTTCAATCTTGCGGTGTTCTTACCCTGTGACAGAGAGGGTTGCAAGACATGTATTGTATTGTTGCCATCGAGGATAAAAAGATGGGGTTTATATCATATTGCTTGAGTTTATCCCTCTACATCATGTCATCTTTCTTAATTTGTTACTCTGTTCTTATGAACTTAATACTCTAGATGCATGCTGGATATCGGTCGATGTGTGGAGTAATAGTAGTAGATGCAGGCAGGAGTCGGTCTACTTGTCACAGACGTGATGCCTATATACATGATCATGCCTAGATAACATCATAATTATTCGCTTTTCTATCAATTGCTCGACATTAATTTGTTCACCCACCGTAATACTTATGCTATCTTGAGAGAAGCCACTAGTGAAACCTATGGCCCCCGGGTCTATCTTTTATCATATAAGTTTCCAATCTACTTTTATTTGCATCTTTATTTTCTGCATCTATATTATGTAAAATACCAAAAATATATTTATCTTATCATATTATCTCTATCAGATCTCACTTTCGCAAGTGGCCGTGAAGGGATTGACAACCCCTTTATCGCGTTGGTTGCGAGTTCTTTGTTTGTTTGTGTAGGTTCGTGGGACTTGTGAGGAGCCTCCTACTAGATTGATACCTTGGTTCTCAAAAACTAAGGGAAATACTTACACTACTGTGCTGCATCACCCTTTCCTCTTCAAGGAAAACCAACGCAAGCTCAAGACGTAGCAACGGCGTCCTGAAGCTCTTGCTGGACCTCACCGGCCCAGGCCTCCTGCTTCTCGCGCGCAGCATGTTCCTTCGCTGCTTTGTCCTTGGCCTCGGCCAACGCCTTCTTGAGGGTCGATACTTCAGTCGCGGCCCCTAATAAAGTTCATGACACTTCAGTTTGCACGAACTTTTCATCCTTCCCAAATATAAAGAACCAGTTAGTGCATACCTTGGCTATCCTCCAGTTGCTTCTTCACGAGGCTGAGTTCTTCATCGGCCCACTCCAGATTCCGCGTCAAGCCGGAGACCTCCGCAGTATGAGCGGCAGTGGCTAGCAGCGATGCCTGCTTATTCACACAGACATTTTTATGTTAAACTCATGCGAAAAATATTTTGATCCTCCATTTGGTTCTTCTTTCCGAACACCGAACAGAGCAACAGGGGCTACTGTCTACAAGGGGATATTCTCTTACCACTATATTACTTACCTCAAAGCCGTTTAGAAGGCTAATGCAGGTTTCGGTCAATCCATTTTTGGCGGATTGGACTTTCTCAATCACCGTACTCATAAGAGTACGGTGTTCTTCCATGATGGAAGCGCCTTGTAGCGCTTCCAGCAATCTATTCGGTGCCTCTGGATGGACAAAAGTCACCGGCGGAGGCATCTTGCCCCCCTCGTTCGGGAGAGGCTGCCTGCCTGAATCCGGAGCCACTTGGGGCTCCGGAGCTGTGTCCGGCTGAGGACCGAACTGGACGCGGCCCCCATCGTCGGGGTGTGTAGGGGTTTTTTCCCCCGTGTGCTCGGCAACCGGGCTTTTTCCCTCCCGCGTCACCAGAACGGCCTCCCCTTGGCCCGGTATCCGTCGAGACAACACCTCGGTGTTGTCCGCGGCCTTATGGGAGGTGGCCGTTGGCAAGGACCCGCTGTTCATCGCCGACGGGTCCGATGACCCCTTCGAAGAGGAGGATAGCTTGATGTTAGACTGGGCTGGACTGCAGATGCATGGTCTAACGCGTTAAAAATGATAAAGTGAAAAAACCGGAAATATTACCGCGTCCGGATACTTATAATTTGGCCAGGGCCTTGACCCTGGGCCCCTACTCCTCGCTGCTGTTTGTGGCTGCGGTGGAGTAGTCCGGAAGGGAGATTTTTCCCTTCTTGGGCACCTCGGCCTCCCCATGTGTGGAGGCCTTCCTCTTCCCCCCCCCCCCAGCGGGGGCGGGGGACGGGCCTCCTCCTCCCCATCATCTTCGGCGGAGGAGTGCGCCTCGGCGTCTTCGGACATCACGTCCAAAACGCCCTTGCGTTGGAGACCACCTCTGGTCCCCTTGGCCGCCTTCTTGGTTTTCTTCTCCGGCACCTCATAAGGCGCTGGAAATAGCATCTTCGTCAGAAGAGGCATTTCTTGACCTTCGGGCAGCGGAGCCGGACATTCGATCTACTCCGCTATCGTTACCTAGGCCTGAGAGATTGGCATGGAGGCTTATGTTCCTCCCACGGATATGCCAGCAAAAGATATATCTTGCAAACATAAAAGAACTTACCGGATTAGCCCGGCGTTTTGTGCTAAGCCTGCGGTCTTCGTACGTGGGCGGTGGAACCTTGCTAGCCTTAAAAAGCACCTTCCAGATGTCTTCGTGTGTCGTATCGAGGAGCTCCAGCGGTGTCTGGTGCTTGGCCTGGTCGAACTCCCACAAATTGCAAGTCTGGCTCTGGCATGGAAGAATCCAACGGAAGAGCATGACCTGGATCACGTTGACAAGCTTGATTTTCTTGTCAATCATGTTCTAGACACATGTCTGGAGCCTAGTCACTTCTTCCGCTGAGCCCCAAGCTAAACCCTTCTCTTGCCAGGAGGTGAGCCGCATGGGGACTCCGGATCGGAATTCAGGGGTCTCCGCCTAGTTGGCGCTGCACGGTTCGGTGATGTAGAACCACCCTAATTGCCATCCCTTTACGATCTCCACAAAGGAGCCATCGGGCCAGGTGATATTGGGCATCTTGCCCACCATAGCGCCTCTGCACTCCGCTTGTTCGCCGCTCACCACCTTGGGCTTCACATTGAAGTTCTTCATCCATAGGCCAAAGTGAAGTGGGATGCGGAGGAAGGCCTCACACACGACAATGAATGCCGAAATGTTGAGGATGGAGTTGGGGGCCAAGTCATGGAAGTCCAGCCCGTAGTGGAACATCAGTCCACGGACGAACGGGTGCAGGGGAAACCCCACCCCGCGGACGAAGTGGGAGAGAAATACCACCCTTTCATGGGGCTCCGGGGTAGGGATAATCTGCCCCTTGGCCGGAAGCCGATGAGCGATGTCTTTGGACAAGTACCCGGCCTCCCGGAGCTTCTTGATGTCCTCCTTCTTGACGGAGGAGGCCATCCACTTGCCTCCAGCTCCGGATCTGGACATGATGGGACTGCTTTTTGGGGTGGAAGAGATGGGTGCTTGGGCGTTGGAGCTGCAGGATGAATGAGTAGAGGAAGAAGAGGGCGTGGGTGAAAGAGGGGAATCCTTATCCCTTTATAAAGGCAGTAAAAATCGTGCGCCTCCCCGTTCGCCCTAAAACTCGCTTATTTCCCAAGCGCCATGCTGATGGCAAGGTTGGGTTACCCATGCCCACATTGATGAGAATCCCGTGATAAGGGGACATGATCTCTGCTTCGACAAGACGTGCCAATGAAACCGCGCCTCGAAATACGGAGGGGCAGGATAAAACGGTTCGAATAAAGATCGGGCTGTGGCGTGAGGTCACGCTATGAGTTGTCGGCAGATTGGACTCATGGGATATTGTACCCTCTACCGTGGTATGTGGAATTTGTTTTGCAGAGCCGGACATGATTTTTATATTCAAGATCTACTGTGGAGTATTCGGAGAAGGAACCCGCCTTGCAATGTCGAAGACAATCTGCGTGCCGGACTCGTCGTCATTGAAGCCTGGTTCAGGGGCTACTAAGGGATTCCTGGATTAAGGGGTCCTCGGACAGCCAGACTATATGCGTATGCCGGACTGTTGGACTATGAGGATACAAGATAGAAGACTTCATCCCGTGTCCGGATGGGACTCTCCTTTACGTGGAAGGCAAGCTTGGCGATTCAGATATGAAGATTCCCTTCTCTGTAACCGACTCTGTGTAACCCTAGCCCCCTCTGGTGTCTATATAAACCGGAGGGTTTAGTCCGTAGGACAACAATCATAACCATAGGCTAGCTTCTAGGGTTTAGCCTCTACGATCTCATGGTAGACCAACTCTTGTAATACTCATATCATCAAGATCAATCAAGTAGGAAGTAGGGTATTACCTCCATCGAGAGGGCCCAAACCTAGGTAAACATTGTGTCCCCCGCCTCCTGTTACCATTAGCCTTAGACGCACAGGTCGGGACACCCTACCTGAGATCTGCCGGTTTTGACACCGACAGTTACCGAGTGGATTTATATCGTCATTCGTCGAGTGTTGTTTATGACGCGAAATCTTTGGCACGATTAGTTACGGCGTATCCCAGATTTCGCGTGATTCGAAATTTTGGGGAAGCATGCGAGGTGGAGCGTGCCGTGGTAAGTGGGATGGATAGACAGGGGCGCCTCAATCTCCGCACCACCTTTTTCGCCAGGTACCCAGCGCGTAACTGTTGCGGGATTTGACAGGATCGCCTGGGCCCATGCGTCAGCCACTCGGAAGTGGGTGCTTAAAAGGCGACGGGGCCGAGGCGTCCGCACTATGCGCGACCATTCTCATTTTTCTCCTCTACTTCTCCACCACATCCAGCTCCTTTGCTCTCGCTGCCGCCACTCTGCCACCATGGTGAAGGACAAGACAACGATGCTGGAATGCACGAAGAAGGCGACGGGGGCGGCGAAGGGCAAGAAGGCGAGTCGGGGGTCGTTGTCGTGGTCGGCGTTGCCGCCGAGTTGGATCCAGGGCGATTGGATCCGATCCTCACTCCGGGCCGGAACATTTGGAGGAGCTGGCTGAGTTCGGACTGATCGCCAATGGAGCTGCGTGGTTGCCGGAGGGGGAGACGGAACCATAGCCACGACCGGGTGAGTGCGTTCTGCTCGCCACCCATGTCGACCATGGTTTCTTGCTTCCTCCGCACCCTTTTTCCGGGGCTTATTGAACTTTTTCAGAGCCCAACTCCATCATTTTTCTCCCAACACCATCACATACCTTGCTGCATTCGTGTCTATGTGCGAGAATTTCTTGGGTTGACAACCGCACTGGGGTCTTTTCAAGCACATATTCATGATTCGCTCCTAGTCGATGAAGAAAGCGAATACGAGCCATGATAAAACACACGCTATCCAAATGTGTGGGGGTTTAGGTATCCATAAGAGGAAAAGGAGCTCTTTCCCTGCCATGACACTTCCTGAGTCGGTCAGGGGCTGGCAGTCGACCTGGTTCTACTGCCAGGACATTGTGACTCCAGGCCAGTCGATTGGACTTCCCCCTTTCACTTTAGATCATATCCAGACCCCTTCCTCATTGAAAGTGACCACTGCGGAGAGGGTGTAAACAAACATGCTGGTCGAGAGGGTGGTCTAGCTGATCAATCAGGGAGTCACTGGCATGGATTTGCTCGAGATGTTTCTCAGTCGATGCATCCAGCCGCTCCAAGCTCGTAACTTCTCGATGTGGATATATTCTGTAGCCAACGACACCGCTCAGGTTCATCCAGAGGAAGTATCAGCCAAGATAGTGGCCCAGTGGTTGAAGAGTATCATAGGGAACAAGGACAACCCTAGAGGCACCAGAAGAGTCGACCCCTTCAGTGACAGCAACTAGCCAGACAAGGTTCGGTCTCTGCCACCGACTGTATTTGGATACGTTGTGAGATTGTCTTCGGATCCGACTGATATTTATTTGACTTCTTGTTTTGTAGGTTTACACTGAGATGTACTCGATGCCCAATGGTGAACAAGCTCTGGAGCAAGACCAGGAGGGAGAGGACAGCGCGGAGGAAAGTGGTGATTGGCAATCTCCAGAAGACGAGGACGAGGAGGAGAGCGATGAGTCAGACGATGATGAGATAGTCGACTCACCACCCCGTACGGAACGTCGATCCAAGCTACTCCACGATCCAGTGGGCGGGCATGGCAAGACCGTGGCTCCAAGCACCCAAGCACAGAAGCACACTCGGACTTCGACTCTAGAGCCAACGGAGAAGGTCGCCAAGCAGCCCAAGGTCGTCCCCTCAAAGACTCGGAAGACTCTGCTCAAGATCAAGATGGATGTTCCTGTTGCTTCTGGGTGAGTGTTCTTTCTGTGTTTTCTTCTACCGATTGACACTTCTGCTCTGACCGAATGGATTGTAAACTTTTCCAGCCCAGTCTCCGCCGCGATTGACATGGACGTTGACAAGGCCCCAGGCGATGAGGAAGCTGATGAGGCGGCCACCTCCAAAGCTAGTAAGTTCCACTCAACTTGAATTTATTATGTCGATTGAATTTCTGAGGTTTCTTTTTGTTGCAGCTCCACGGGACGTTGTCGTGCTTCTGGATGAAGAAGAAGAAGAAGTGCCTTTGAGGGAGAGGAGGAGGAGGAGCAAGGCATCAAGCGGGAAAGCGCCTGAGGTTCAGGTCCCTTAGTCGACAATGGTGCTTGAGACAGTGGTCAAGCGATCTGGAGATCCAGCTTGGACCAATGTTACTTTCGCCAATCCGATGTCGACTGATCGCCCATCGGGGTCGACTGCTCAGACCTCTGCCACTCTAGTACAACTCCATGCATCAGACCCAGTGGCTGCTTCGACTACCTTGCCATCATCGCTCTTCACTGCGTACCAGACTCCAGACGACTCTCCGAGTGCTGCCAGGGAGGCTCTTCTCCAGGTAAATCTTGTGATGGAGCAGATAAAGGTGGTGCATGAGGCCAGTAAGGTGACTTATAATGCCAGCACCGCTCTGCAAACCAACGTCAAGGTTAGTTGATTCCCGACTAGTCTCCTGGATAATGATAATTGCCGTTGTTGCTTTGCTGCCCATATGGTGCTCTTAGATGAGCGTTTTGGAACCTTTTATGTGCATCTATCATGGGTATGTGTTTCACATCCAATCACCCACTGGGGGGTGTTTCTGTCTTAGAGCTGTATAGGTCTTCCACTTGACTCAACTTAGGTTTAAGTCAAGTGTTTTTCCGAACCAGTGGGGGCACGCAGAGTGCACCCACTGGGTGTAGTCCCCGAGACCGCAGTCGACTGTTGGCAGGCGGCCGGGGCCTGAGGATCTCCTTTTTTACTCATGCTGGGCAGACCATGCCGAGTGTAAAACCAAACCACTGGGGGCACGCTAAGTGCACCCACTGGGTGTAGCCCCCCAGACTACTGTTGAATGTTTGGTTCGGCAGTAGCCTTAGAGCAACTTTCACTGTGGTTATCTTTTGTTTCTGTCGACTGACATATCTTGTTTGCTGATTGCAGAGGTCTTGTGATCTTGGGGCTCAACTTTCTGAACTGAACAAGAAGCAAATCGGCCTCAACCTTGACTTGGAACTGGCCAAGAAGAACCTCAAGACTGCTCAGGACGAAGTAGCTGTCATGGGAGGTAACCAATCATCGACTGTCTATTTTGTGACTCGCTCTTCCCCATGTTTTTTCTTTCAGTCTCTTTGAACCGAGTGATTTCACTCGAACAGATGTGCGTAGTGAAAATCGCCAGCTTCAAGCTCATCTGAAGAATGTTATTTCTTTAGAGAAAATGAAGCAGGCTCTGGAGAAGAAGGATCGGGATCTTGCTGCGACCCAGAAGGAGGCATGAGAGAAAACGGCGCTTGCAGACAAGAAGCTAGCTTCGGTCAGCAAGTTAGAAGAGGAGAACACTAAGCTAAAGACCACCATCTCTAAGGCCAATCAGGAGGTCGAGCAACTGAAGAAGGACAAGGACAACTTGACCGATGAAGTCGGTAGCCTCAAGGCCAAGAAGGGCGAGCTAGAGTCTTATCTGGGACAACTTGCTGGGAAACTGGTCTTGAAGCTTGAAGGTATTCTTGTTCGACTGGTTTATTGATGTCAACTGACATGCTTTGTTAAACTGTCGACTCACTATTTTCTCCGATTGTGCAGAACTTTGCCAAGACTTTGAAGCAGAAACTAGGCGGGTCGAGACGGGTCTCGACCCCATAATTGTCCTGTCAAAGATGATGTCGCAATGAATGTGATGCGGTTGGAATCACACATGGATAGCGTTGTTGCTTATCTTGCCCGACTAAAGGCGACGATGACTCGGGTTGATGTTGAACTCCGGCCTCAGGCGGAACTCTCACAAGACCTCGAGTCTCTTATGGCTCGACTGAATCAAATACTTGACTGAGTGCAAGAATGGAAGAAATCATCTGCTAGCTGCGGCGCTGACGTTGCCCTATCACTGGTCCGAGTGCACTACAAGGACGTCAGAGAAGACAAGCTGGCAAACCTCAAGGTTGTGAACACCAAGAAGCACACTTTCCAGTCCTTCATGGACACTTTCCTTGACGCCGCCACTCGCATCACAGACAACATTGACCTTGACAGTTTCTGCGATCCAGGAAGTCCTTCTCCTGACGAGTGATCAAAACATTATGCCCCACCCTTATTTGCCTCGGAATGCCGAGTGATTATGTAATCGTTAAACTCTTTCAGGCTTGATGCCTGAGTACTTCTGCCTGTTGTGATCCTGAACTTTTGTAGGGTTTATCTGAACTTGAATTCCTTTGAATACCATGGCTTTTGTTCTGGCTTTGAACTGTTTCTAATTGTCTTTCAGTTCCGAGTGGACTTGATCTTCTCACCTTTTGCCGAGTGAAAGGTACATTGTACTTGTGACGGAGCACAGACGTGGTGTTCAGTCGACACCTCGTCGTGCTTATGGATAGGTATGGTACATTGTACTTGTGATGCAGCTCATACGTGATGTTCAATTGACACCTCATCATCCTTGCGGATAGGGATGGTACATTATACTTGTGACGTAGCTCAGACGTGGTGTTCAACCGACACCTCATCATCCTTGCGGATAAGGATGGAGCGCATGTTGTATTTGTGGTGTAGCTCAGACGAGGTGTTCAATCGACACCTCATCGTCCTTGCGGATAAGGATGGAGCGCACGTTGTATTTGTGGCATAGCTCAGAGGATATTTGTGGCCTAGGCGAGTACAGGGTCGTGGCTAAGCCCCTGAGTGGGAGGATTGCTCTCCACTCAGAATGTTTTTTTAACTTAGGCAATTACGGGGTCGCAGCTAAGCCCCCGAGTGGGAGGATTGCTCTCCACTCGGAATGTTTTTTAACTTAGGCGATTACGGGGTCGCAGCTAAGCCCCGAGTAGGAGGTTTGCTCTTCACTCGGAATGTTTTTTAACTTAGGCGATTACGGGGTCGCAGCTAAGCCCCCGAGTGGGAGGTTTGCTCTCCACTCGGAATGTTTTTTAACTTAGGCGATTACGGGGTCGCAGGTAAGCCCCCGAGTGGGAGGATTTCTCTCCACTCGGAATGCTTTTTAACTTAGGCGATTACAGGGTCACAGCTAAGCCCCCAAGTGGGAGGATTGCTCTCCACTCGAAATGTTTTTCAACTTAGGTGATTACAGGGTCGCAGCTAAGCCCCCGAGTGGGAGGATTGCTCTCCACTCAAAATGTTTTTTAACTTAGGCGATTACGGGGGTCGCAGCTAAGCCCCCGAGTGGGAGGATTGCTCTCCACTCGGAATGTTGTTTAACTTAGGCGAATCAGGTTCGCGACTAAGCCACCCACTGGGGGATTTGGACACAAGTGATTACGAAAAACCAATCATTAAGATACTGTAAAAATCTTGTCTTTGGAAAACAAACTGAAGAGGTTTTATTACAACTCGTCGGGTCGAGTGGGTTTAAGTATAGAAAGGACGAAGCAGCTCTGTGTTCCATGCGCGTGGCTCGTCCATCGTCTTGGCAATGTTGTAAATGGGATACGCTCCATTGTGAAGCACCTTGGTGATGATGAAGGGACCTTCCCAGGCCGGAGCGAGTTTGTGAGGTCGCTTCTGAACCACTCGGAGCACAAGGTCTCCTTCCTGAAATGCTCGACCTCTGATGTTGCGAACGTGAAATCGACGCAGATCTTGCTGATAGATGGTCGACCAAACCAAAGCCATCTCATGCTCATTGAGGGATTCCTGGATTAGGGGGTGTCCGAATGGCCGGACTATGACCTTTGGCCGGACTCCCAGACTATGAAGATACAAGATTGAAGACCTCGTCCCATGTCCGGATGGGACTTTCCTTGGCATGGAAGGCAAGCTTGGCGATACGATATGAAGATCTCCCATTGTAACCGACTCTGTGTAACCCTAGCCCTCTCCGATGTCTATATAAACCGGAGAGTTTTAGTCCGTAGGACGAACAACAATCATACCATAGGCTAGCTTCTAGGGTTTAGCCTCTCTGATCTCGTGGTAGATCAACTCTTGTACTACTCATATGATCAATATTAATCAAGCAGGAGTAGGGTTTTACCTCCACCGAGAGGGCCCGAACCTGGGTAAAAACATCATGTCCCTTGTCTCCTATTACCATCCGCCTAGACGCACAGCTCGGGACCCCCTACCCGAGATCCACCGGTTTTGACACCGACATTGGTGCTTTCATTGAGAGTTCCTCTGTGTCGTCGCCTTTAGGCCCGATGGCTTCTTCGATCATCAACCACGACGCGGTCTAGGGTGAGACTTTTCTCCCCGGACAGATCTTCGTATTCGGCGGCTTCGCACTGCAGGCCAACTCGCTTGGCCATCTGGAGCAGATCGAAAGCTACGCCCCTGACCATCAGGTCAGGTTTGGAAGCTTAAATTACACGGCCGACATCCGCGGGGACTTGATCTTCGACGGATTAGAGCCACGGTCGAGCGGGCCGCACTGTCTTGATGGGCATGATCTAGCTCTGCCGTCGGACAGCGCCCACAGTGCCGCTCAGATGTCCGCTCCGACCATTAGTTCGGAGCCGACTGCGCTAGTCGGGGACAAACGGTTGGACGCCGCCCCTGGAGCCGCAACCTCTACGGCGATAGAGCCGAATACCAGCCTAGTCCTTTGCAAGGCCCGTGACTCCAAGGTGCTGGACTCCGTTCCGGACTCCGAATATTCCGCACCCCTTCCGATCGAACTCGATTGGGCTCCGATCATGGAGTTTACCGCCGCGGACGTCTTTCAGCACTCGCCCTTTGGCGATATCCTGACCTCCCTAAAGTCTCTCTCTTTGTCAGGAGAGCCCTGGGCGGACTATGGTCAGCAGGGTTGGGATGCGGACGACGAAGAAATTCGAAACCCACCCACCACCCAATTTGTAGCCACTGTCGACGATCTAACCGACATGCTCGACTTCGACTCTGAAGACATCGACGGTATGGACTCCGATGAAGGAGACGACCAAGAACCAGCACCTACAGGGCACTGGAAGGCCACCTCGTCATATGACATATACATGATGGACACCCCCAAAACAGGGGATGGCAATGAAAAAGCGGAGGACGACCCCTCCAAGAAGCAACCCAAGCGCCGACGTCAGCGGCGCCGCTCTAAATCCCGCCAAAGCAAGAACGGCGAATCCGGCACCGGAGACATCAACACCCCGGACAGAGGCGAAGACATCCCCCTCCCGCAGGACTCAGCGCAGGAGGGCGAAGGAGCCAGCCCTCATGAGAGAGCGGCCGACAGAGAGGTCGAGGACGACAATTATATACCTCCCTCCGAAGACGAGGCAAGCCTCGACGACGACGAATTCTTCGTGCCAGAGGATCCCGTCGAACAAGAGCGTTTCAAACGCAGGCTTATGGCCACGGCAAGCAGCCTCAAGAAAAAACAGCAGCAGCTTAGAGCTGACCAAGACCTGCTAGCCGACAGATGGACTGAAGTCCTGGCGGCCGAATAGTATAAACTCGAACACCCCTCCAAGAGTTACCCAAAGCGCAGGCTGCTACCCCAACTAGAGGAGGAAGCAACTAAACCTACATCACTAGCGTACGATGCGCCCGATCGGCCACCCCGTGGCCGCGACAGAGAGGCCCTCCGGCCCTCAATCCAAGCCGCACCCCGGCGCCGCTCTAAGAGTACCAGAGCACGGGGAAACGCAACAGAAATGCAAGACATATTGGAGGATAAGGCAAGGCAAACAAGATCGATCTACGGATCGCGTGGGCGCCCCACATCACATGATGATAACCGTCACACCGGATATGATAAATACGGCCAGGCCAAATACAACAGACCAAGCTCATCCGAGATGCGTCGCGATATAGCCCAGTACAGGGGCGCCGCACACCCACTATGCTTCACAGACGAAGTAATGGATCATCAGATCCCAGAGGGTTTTAAGCCCGTAAACATCGAATCATACGATGGCATAACTGATCCCGCGGTATGGATTGAGGATTATCTCCTTCATATCCACATGGTCTGTGGTGATGATCTACACGCCATCAAATACCTCCCGCTCAAGCTTAAAGGACCAGCTCGACATTGGCTTAACAGCCTACCAGCAGAGTCAATTAGCTGCTGGGAGGACCTGGAATCTGCATTCCTTGACAACTTCCAGGGCACTTATGTGCGACCACCAGACGCCGATGACCTAAGCCACATAATTCAGCAGCCAGAGGAATCGGCTAGGCAATTCTGGACACGGTTCCTAACCAAGAAAAATCAAATAGTCGACTGTCCGGACGCCGAGGCCCTTGCAGCCTTCAGGCACAACATCCGAGACGAATGGCTTGCCCGGCACCTAGGACAGGAAAAGCCGAAATCTATGGCAGCCCTCACGACACTCATGACCCGCTTCTGCGTGGGCGAAGACAGCTGGCTAGCTCATTGCAATAACATAACCAAGAGCCCTGGCAATTCGGATACCAAGGACAACAACGGCAGGTCACGTCGCAACAAGCACAACCGCCGCATTAACGGTGACAATACTGAGGATACGGCAGTCAATGCCGGATTCAGAGGCTCTAAACCCGGTCAGCAGAAGAAGCCATTCAAAAGAAACCCTCCGGGCCCATCCAGCTTAGACTGGATACTCAATCGCTCGTGCCAGATACACGGCACCCCCGAACAACCAGCCAACCACACCAACAGGGATTGTTGGGTGTTCAAGTAGGCAGGCAAGTTAAGTGCCGAAACCAGAGACAAGGGGCTGCATAGCGATGACGAGGAGGAGCCCCGGTCGCCGAACAACAGAGGACAGAAGGG